>NC_064877.1:1997500-2000000 GCF_943734665.1 Anopheles aquasalis | reverse complement strand
AAGATCGATTCACGCCTTCCACAGAAAAAAGAGAGAAATCCGGAGGTCTTCAACTTGGCCATTGGTGCATACCGGCCACCGCGACCTTATAGCAGGCCATGTTTAGTCGTGTGGAACACTCAGAAACACCGCAATGACCCGAAGAGCACGGACGAGAAGGTGGGTCAGGCTGTGACTACTCGATCACAATGCCACGAACGCTGGCTAACGAAACGGGTAGCCGAGCGGATAGGAAGGCGCATGAAGAGTCCCGGGTGGTTGGGGGGTCGCTTGATACTTGACTCCTGTCCTGATGCATGGCTTAGGCAGCACAAGTCCAGTGCATAAGCTGAGTGGACACGTGCCACGCGAATGTTTCATTGCCGCTGGCGACTGGCCTGCTAGATTTCATTTTACGCCAACGTTTTGCGCGCATTGCGGTTCCGGATATGCCGTTCTGGACGCCAGTACGCCAGTGGCGCCTCTGCCTCACTCGCCTTATCGGTGTGAAGCCTTTGATATTTGCAATATTGTGTAAATGGGGTGCCATCACTCTGGATGCACTCCTCGTCGACCGAACGACCAGGTGACCAACCGTTGAACCCAATCAGGCGATTGTATTGCCTTCGAAAAGGATGGGAATACGCAGCTGTGAGCAGTCGGGGATGATTAGATAGGCAAATGGCACAAAACATGCTCTAAAAGAACGCGCTTTTTTAATGGTTGTTTTTGTTTCTTATCACTCATTGGCCTCTCACAAGCACCCAAGAAAAGCGATAAAGTGTGCTCGATCGAGCGACGAACGGGGTGGTCTGATTATGGTTGGCCATGCACGATTTCATTATTTTGAGCCTCTTTGTCGCCACACTCCGTCCGAGCGTAACCGATAAAAGCAGGCGGCGGCAGGTATTAACGATTGATGTGACGTATTTAAAAGGATGATGATTTGCACATATTTCCGCCACTTGATGATTGCGCGGTAGATTAGATTGTGTTTCGGAGCTTGTAAAGCCCAACCACAACATTCTAGAACAGTTGAAACCCAACGGCCACTATCCTACTAGGACACAAATACATTGAATCTAATCAACAAATGATCCGCCTAAACTGTTTATCCGTTTAGTCGCAGATCCTACCCATGCGCCGTGTTAACATGGATTTGAGTGACATTTTGCATCACTCGCATGATGGCAGACACACTACCCTTCTCACTGGGTGCGCGTAGTTTGCTTACCAATTACTTTATTTATTTGCTCGATTACCCTCTCCACTCGGAGGCGCGCCATTCTCGCGCGGGCACATACTACACCCATGCATTTGGGCTACAAGTAAGAATTCGCTCCAGAGGTGATGCGAATACATAGAGACGGCATGACGCAATCACAGCAAACCTCTACGGAGTTTCTCGAATTGAAGGCCCCGAAGAGAATAGAGCTCGGATTGCGGTTAGGTCAGGGTGCGGCGTCAGTAGTATCAGCTGTTATTTCCGAATGACATTCGTTGCGATGCATCACAGAGCGCCTACGACGCCATTCAATATGCCCGTGCCAGATTCGTCTTGTAGAGGGTTTCTTTGTGTCACCAAGGAAACCATTACTTCAGGCCGTCAGGCGTCGGGTCACGTCCGACAGTGAGTAGCATCAGTTAGAAAGGGAACAAGGAGCAACGGGTGGCAACAATCAGGTCGAACAACGAGTTCTGTTATGGTAAAAATTAATGACTCACATTGGCCGCAATTTGATGCTGCAGATTTCATATGATGAGAAATTAGTGGCTTTCGATTGACAAATTCTGCCGAAAGGCCAATTTGTTGTGCAATATTTTTGTTAGAAAAGGTAGTCAAACCTGCTTGCTTTGGTTAGCCTTAACCCGGCTTCTCCAGACTCATTTCACGCTTTCGCCGTGCATCGTGGCGGGTCGAAATGAATGAAACAGAATCTGCATTCCATTAAATCCATCGATTTCGTCATAGCCGCAGAAACTGTATGGGTGGAAAATGAAGATGAATCGTTCGAATCGCAGTAACCTTCAAGGCGAAACATGCGCGCTCGAAGAGAAGCTCGCTCTAGGGTTTTTTTTTTACCATACAGTCTCTTGAGCAGACTGTGGTATTGACCTCTGTTCGGATGATGCTGATCGTAATAAAAAAAATCGATTCTCCGTTCGGTCATTTATGATGAGATATTGCTTTTTTTTGCGCTGCTCTTAATTTATGTACGTCATAAGATAACATTTTAGATTTTTTTTTCACGATAGTCATTATGTCGCTAATTATCAGAGGAATCTTCCAGAAGATTGGGTGTTTTTTTATTTCATTTAAAGCTAAAATTTATGGTACTGGTACTATTATTAATTATAAAAATTAACAGAATGTTGTAAAAATAGATATTAACTTACCTGATTTGAATATTCTTTTCAGTTCGGACGACAGAATATTGAAATTGTTCGGCAACAGCAGTACGCCAACATAACGCGGTCAGAACCGGAAGAGGATGAGCTTCCTGCCACTGACAGTACCGAT
>NC_064877.1:1980000-1987500 GCF_943734665.1 Anopheles aquasalis | reverse complement strand
ACGGTGAGCGTGCGCGGGCGCGCGACATTATTATCCTCCCCCACCAGCCAGCCAACCAACCAACCAACCAACAGCCGCTGGTGGAGCAGCCGAACTCGCTCTACACACAACACACAACTTGCCGCACGATCCCCGCCACTCGTCGGCACCCGTTCGCCGGCGACCGAAAACCATCAAATAGCGAATCTCGTGCCATTTCAGCGCCATTCGTCGTCCAACCGTTCGCGAGGTGCGTTCGATTTCGCTGCTCCAGCTCGCCAACCCGGATCCATCATCTCGACGCTCGTTCGCCGGCTGCCATAGCAACACTCCTCAGGTCAGTAGTAACGCCCGTCTTCGCCTGCCTGGCATCTCGTGCTCTCAACGGTGTGTGCGAGCGCGCGCGCGCGCGCGAAGAAGAGTGTCCGGATCAACGCAGCAGCACATGATCCCGGTGGTGTGTTTCACTTTCATCATCCGTTTGTGTGGCCCACCAGTTCACAGCCAGTTCCGCCGCCACATAAACCAGTGTTGGTTGGTCCGCGCGTGGTTGATTAATTTTTATTAGAAAATTGTGTTCCGCAATGGACAGTTGCGCTTCCTGGCACAATCCTAGCCAGCCGCATGTGTGGTGCACGGGGTGTGGTGGTGGTGTGATTCCGAAATTCCGCCAAGTACGCAGTAGTACGAGGGCACAAACAAAACAATAAGGCCATCCGAAACCATGCATCCCCGTCTGCACACGTGGCCACGAGGTGGTTCTGGAATCTCAGTTCATTGTAGAGCGTTACGGTGCAAGGATCGAGCGACTTCAATCGATCGAACAGTGTGTCCCCTCCCAGTGATCATCGTGTATCGGTCTTTGCTAGCATTCACTCATACTCCCGCCCGTGTGTTGCTTCCTCTGTCGTTATAGATTACGCCAAACACCTTCCGGATCCGGATTTCCTCCGCCAAGATGCGTTCGTTCACCGTTATTGCCGTGCTGGCGCTCAGCTTCTGCTACGTTCAGGCCGCAGAGGAAGCCACCACCAAGGAGCCCGCTGCCGATGGTTCCAAAACCTACAAACGCCTCATTCCGGCCGATGTGCTGCGCGGTAAGTACTGTATAGGGCCGTTTAGTGGTGCCCGATCGTTCGAGGGTTCGATCTATGTTGCTCATCTGGCCGGGCACTATCGCAACAAAGCTTTAGCTTTACGCAAAAGACACGCATTGTTTCCAGCGGCAGAAGAAGCAAGCGGAACGCCCGCTCTGGGTGACGCAACGGTGTACATTGATTTGTTCAGAGAGCCATCGCCAGTGCCAAGCCCATCATCGCTGTTACAGTAATGCTAAGTGCATTTGGCTCGATCGCAATTGGCCACATACACACCGAGACAAACGTTCGAGAAGCTTTCCGCCGATCGGCCCTGGGAGTGACCACTACTGGCTGTGGGCGAGGCTGGCAGGTGCCTCCAAAGGAGGCACGTCTCTCTGTGGCCACCACCTCCGGCTATTGTGTCTCGCGACGCGCGTTGTTGTAATTGTGCCTTCCCTGCCGGCTACAAACACCGTTCGTTCCGTGTTCCGCAAGGCGTAAAGAACAACGGTATAGATTCGTAGCAAATCAACTCGAAGCTCATGTCGAAACCACGTTAGCTACGGCCATCCGAATGGTTTAGATCATCGATTAACACCTCGGCCTGCTGGGCTGGGCTGTGGGCTTACTCTTCATTCTACCAGCGTCGACTGGTACGGATCTCGTGTTTGTGTCGGCTGTCCTCATTTCAGTGTCCACTGTTGGCACCCTCGAACGGACGGTAGCGGTGTACCAGTCGGCTTGAGGCCCACTGATTGAGCAATTGGTCAATGGACGTGAACAGAGAGACGCGGCATGCGTTTCAAACAATCGTCCCACCACCATTCGACTGCTGCAAGCTATTCGCTACAGGTTTGTCTGCTCTCGAAGGAGTTGAAGGGTTGGTTACTGTTACCACTGCTGCCGTTGCTGCGGAACCCGAAAATGCAATCGAACCGGTTTACCGGCCAGCCCAGCCTACCAACCTGACCGCCATTGCGTAGACCTTACACACCTTAGCAGGCTGGTGGTTAGTAGTTCTAGATCGATCAAAGATACCGATGCAGTCATGTCTCGTACCAGACGGCAGCCGGAGTGTTTCGGAGTAAGTGGTGGCCACGCAGTTGCAGTTGGCCGTGACTGCGCCACGAGCAACCGGTTTTTTTTCTTGCAACCACCTTCTCTTTGTAAGATTTTGATTTCTTTCCCCCCACATCAAACCGGTGCTGCTGCTATTGCTGCTCGTGAACCAGTTCACACTTGTCACAGAAGAACAAGGAAGGTCCAAGCGTTGCAGATTGGTCGCTGGCTATACGCTTACTGCTTTGTGTCTCCTAAAACACCGATTGTTGTTACGATCGTAGGTTACTTGGATTTTTCCACCCTTGGATTTTTTTTTTCGAGCGAATGGTTTGCATTAATTTTGAACCACCTGACAATCATCATCTGTATTTACTGTTCACTTTTGACACAAAATAGTTCTATTTTAACTATACAGGTATATATTTGAACACCTAAAAGGCCAAAAGGCCTTGTTTTTTTTTGGGCAGGGCAAAGACCTCGTTAGAATCGGTCGTGGCCACCCAGGCAGCATCCGTAGCAACGCACTATGATGGTGCACTAAACAGGTCACGCTTCCGGTTCCGGGCCCAGAATACGTGCCACTATGTCCACTTCGATGCTATTCTCTCGATTTTGTGCAGCAACGGGTTTTGTGCTGTCACCGGCGTCATGCTTCATGCTCCCACTGCCACAGCATAACCGTTACGCTTTGACACTGAAAAATAAAGGCCACCGCCGCACCCGAGGGTGCGACAACGGCTAGGCCACTTGTTGATTGAACTGTTTTTTGGGAAAATATTTCGGAGGCCATTGGGTGGAAGAAGACACATAATTGCATGGCGTGTCGCGGTGGATAGCCGACAAAGGGAAACGCTAGATCGCGTGTACTGGTTTCATTTCCACCTACCGGAGATGGGCCACAACGTGCTCTAGATGCAGAATTGTCGCAAAAACCATTTTAGAAATCGCTAATCACCTCCTGGAACTGCCAATCATGAATGGAATGTTTGTTACATTAAAAAAAGTTCTATAGCACGCAACAGAGAAACGAAACTCGGTGAAACCTTCCTCAATCTTGGCCTTTCATCACATTCCCTTCAAGAAATCTGTCCTCCACGAACGAACTCATCCGCAACGGTGACTTTGTGTCGCAAATTGGAATGTCATTCCTTTCGGTCGGGCACATCCTTCAACTCTTCCGTACCGCTCGGTCGGTAGTAATCTATCGAGCACAATTACCAGACTAGTTTCCAACTACATTGTACACGATCGCAACTTAGTGCTTTATGACACCGTGCGAACGTGGTGAACGGTCCTTCTTTTAATCGGAATCGGAGTGAGCCATTAATGTTCATCTCGAGTGGAATCGTGATGTCCCTTACCAGCTGGTGACGATAAGAACCCTTTTTTTTTTGCATTGTTCCGATGTATCGCATCAGCAGTGTTTGCTCATTAGCATCAGGAGCACAAAGGGCTTCATGTTCATGGGCACATTCTGGTACCAGTCAGAACAACACATTTCTAAGCAACTCGTAGTGACGACCAGTGTCGAGTGCCACTGTCAAGGCAACAGCCGCTCGTCGCACTGTCCGCGCTGCCATGGTAGCCATTCTCCGTGAAAGATAGCAATCAAAGCACGCCAGCGCTAATTTATGATTCAGCGAGCGTGAAAAGCGTTAATTTCCAACTCAAATCAACGAGAATGGTCTGTTGTTTGCGGCTGGTGCCGGTGGACAGAAGGTTGATGGACAGAACCGACGGTGGTCATGGTGGTGGCGGTGCTGATGGTCGTTTACTCGTTGGTCGCGAGATTGGGGGCTAAATGGGTTGACGTGAATGGGTCGGTTTCGATGACTCACCCTCCACTCCAACAGCCAGCCACTCTCGATTGCATCTGGGAGAAGGGAATCGGAACTAGTTGGCGTACTGTAATGCAATTCTGAAATCACGACACCACGAGGACACCACCGCGAGCACTTATGCAATTGGGAGTGAAGGGTGGCGACGCACATGACATGACATCATATGAATTACGGTGTCTCCTCTGCCAGTTCCGTTTCGCGATCGATCCAAGTGAATGCACCATCACTACGGCCAAGCGAAAGAAGTAGACAATATGGCGCGAACGCGCGCCTCCTGCGATTCAGGTAACTGGCCACGTGCTTGAGGCTGCGGCTATTTCGCAGCCCCAGACCCGCGGCCTCCTTTGCTCGGTCACCTTGTACTATGCGACGTGTGCGAAACATCGAGAAGCAAAACCAGCATCAGAGCAGTCGGTTTCGTGCGGTTGTGGCCACGAGAGCACCCATAAATGAGAGCGAAATGTCACAGGAAAGCAAGCCCCCTCCGGGCTGGCGTGAATGATCGGAAGCGTACGAAGAACAAGTCCACCGAAGGTGAAAGAGACATTTTCGAAGACACGGCCACCACTGCTGCACGATGCCGATATGCCTGCAGGCAATTATGCAACCTCGCTATCCTTCCTGCAACGCACGGCTTCTAAAGCAGCCCCCCCTAACCTTAACGATCAGGGAATAATCCATAAAAAGCCATCCGGCCATCCATAAAAGGATGGTCTGGACGGGAGGAGAAACTACCCTCCTTTTGGCAGCCTCTCTGAGTGGCGCAAACCAACCAACGTCTGGAAGATTCATTGCTGCTAAAGGCGACACGAGTGAGACACCAAAGAGTGTTTAAATAATGGAAACTCGCTTACATCATATTGCGATTGCGAAACGTAGTCACGGTGTCTGAAGATCGAAAATACGTGTGGGTGGGAGGGTGGGTGAGAAGATGGTGGTGCCCCTTTTTTTTCAGCTCCAAACATAAGATGTCATTGTGTTCCGCCAACTGCTCTGCTGCTGGCTCACACCTTGAAACTGAACCGAAGGCTGGAGGTTACGGTTGACATCGCGGACTACGAAGAAGCACAAAAATCCCCCGACCCCGAGGGCCACTGAAACACTCCCAGATCTGGGAGCGGAGAAGGAGCAGAGAAGGAGCTGACAATTTCGCTGCAAAACCTGTAGCTCAATCGCCTTCTTTATGTGTTCTCTCTCTCCGTTTCTTGGTTGCTTGGGAACCATTTCAAGAAAGCTGGCTTGCTTGCTTTTCGCTTGCTTTGGCTGTTTTTGATGATTCTTAATAGCACGCAGCTTCATTAGTATTCAGAGAAACAGGAACATCATCTTTTCGGGGCTTTCCATGGTGGCATGAAGGCATGGAGCCGAAAGCAGAATTGCAGACTTTCAAAAGACGTTAACGCCGTAGAATGTATTATTCATTTTGGGGTCTCTTATGTTTGGAATTCTTGCGCGTACATTCGCGTTTCTCAGAAGAAACCCGCAATTAACTACATTATACAATGGATAACTTCAAATTCAACATGTTTGCCCGATTGTTCTTTCAGACTTCCCTGGCATGTGCTTCGCCTCGACCAAGTGTGCCACCTTCGAGCCTGGCCAGGGCTGGGATCTGAGCCCGTTCTGCGGACGTTCCACCTGCGTGCTATCCGATGATGCCCAGCCACGGTAGGTTGCGATCGTTCGTACGATCACTTAGAAAAATGGGGCTAATTGCGAAACTCTTTCCCATCCGCAGCCTGCTCGAGCTGGTCGAGGATTGCGGACCGCTGCCGCTGGCCAACGATAAGTGCAAGCTGGACACTGAGAAGACCAACAAGACGGCTCCGTTCCCGAGCTGCTGCCCAGCCTTCACCTGCGAGCCGGGCGCGAAGCTCGAGTACCCAGAAGTCAAGACTGCCCCGGATGCGGCCGCCGAGCAGCCAGCAGCTAAGAACTAAGGGCTGACACGGGGAACTTTCTCTCTCTCTCTCTGCCTACAAGCATCCTGTCTTATTCATACGAGCCCTAGAGCAGCTCGGCAGCAAGCTCCTATCCTAAGAATAGAATCGAATCGTGACGAACAAACAGAAACTAAGTGTAACTACAACCCCATAACGCCGTATGACGAAAAACCATCTGCCCGAAAATTTGTTCCATTTTAAGCGACATTTTTTTTGTTTTGCGACTTCCTTCCCCACATCGAGCAGAACGGATACAATTGTGAAACTTTACCCCCTTGTTCTTGTTCCCCCCGATTCCTCATCAAACATTATATGACCAATTAGTCAAGTTTGTGATATTAGAAGTTATATATTTATCAGGAAGAATGGAAGCAAATTCAACGCTACGCAACGACAGAATCCACGCGGCAGTTAGTGGTTAAGGGTTAGCAAGGGAAACACGCGGAACAGGAACGTGCGTGCAGCTTAAGCAAACCATATCAAAGACGATCGAAAGTGGCAAAGAGTAGCACGGGGGCACCCGGTGCCTCGGTAACAATGGCTTGGCATCGAGCCTTTTACAGCATAGTCTTTTGGTAGCGCTGAAGTCGATCACACGGGATAGAACGTACCGTTACAGGTACATTGTGTCACAATTCTGTCGAGGTGCTTTCATCCACTATCCCGAGAACATCAAACCACCACCAGGGCCATCCGTACCATCATATATCTTCCACATTCTTCTCACATGACCCGGTGCAGACATGATCATGATTGTATGACAAACAGAAATCATTAGTAGATACCGTTTTATGTTTTGTACTTTTTTTTTTGTTTCGACTTATCTTCTTTTCCAATAAATTCCACCTCAATAACTAAATGTGCATATAGTTTCTGGGTTAAATGTGTATAGTTCCTGGCCACACATAGTTGGCGCTACTAATCCGAATGCGCTAGCGGTTCTCCAACTAGCGGTCTGTGTTTAACGTATGATTGATAAAGATAAATTCAGATCATTGTTACATTTGCTTATGCGCATGCAGCGACCCATGAGGGTGCTCGGCTGAGTTTTTATCAACTTTTTTAAAAATCCAAGTTCACTGTTTATGCTGGCCCATTGAGCTATACACCAAAGAGGTAGTTCATTTTTAAATTCAGACTATAGAGATCTAGTTTTCCATTCCATTTGTTATCGTTAGTTTTTTGTAGATAACTGAACGGGTGTTTAACCTGCTTGTTTGCCGGTTTATCATTCTTTCTTCTGATGTTCCTGTTGCTTAAGCAGTGCCATTTCTATGTGGTTCCGAAACTTTTGTTCTGCTTGCAGTCGTGTAATGTTTGGATTACGTTGTTTAAAGATGGCATGTATTACCTGTATCGTGTTGCGATAGGTTGCGAAAGGTATCGTTCGTCCTGATGTTTCTTCCGTCTTCCTCCAAGATTCCAGAAAATCTCTGGTAAATAATCTATCGATCATAAATTGTTCCCATGTAACATCGCACTGTTCATTGATCGTTCGACGGAAATTGAAGCAAGCTGCACTACGTTCAAAATCGTCCAGCTCCTCTCTATTGGACACCGGTAATCCTGGGATTCGGGCTACAGCAAAATATTGAA
>NC_064877.1:1962500-1967500 GCF_943734665.1 Anopheles aquasalis | reverse complement strand
ACACCTTCGTCCGTGTCGTGATCCGAATCATCCGATAGCGAATCGTCCGTGGCGGAGTCGTAGCAACGGCTTTCGTCTTCCAGCATAATGTCCGGTGAGAAAGAAAGATTGCGCAGGAAGTTCGTACTGCAGCTGTCGCTGTTGGACACGGAGTCCATTCTGCCATGCGGTATCTCCACTGCAGGGGACGGTGGTGTTCGATTGCCTTCGATATCTATACTCTCCACACCTTCAACTTCCTCCTCTACCTTCTCATCAGCCTCATTACCATCAATGACTTGCCCTTCGATTCGTTCGCTGCCCCCAATCCCCCCGTACTCTTGCTTGAGCAGATCGTTTTTCTTGTTTTCCAACTCCAGCAGCTGCAGCTGTCGTTCCGGTATCAGATCTGGTCGTGGAGCATTTGAAAGCTCTACGGCCGCCGTCAACGGATCATCATTCAGCGAATCAGCTGTAATCGACCGAAGGTCGAAGGAATGTTGCAGCACAAGGTCAGGTGGAGTACAGCCGTACGTTCCGGTACGGTGATACGAATCCAGCTTCTCGTCCACCATGATGGCCATCGTGGACAGAACAGGTGAGCTGCAGTCGGTGGAGTAATGGCGGAGCCTTGGTTGACGAACCGGACTGGCGTACTGGTGTGTCTCGGAAAGGGCATTCGTTGAAGCGTAAAGTGGCGATCGGTTGTTGCTCAACCGGAAGCAGGATTTACTAGGGCTCGAGGGTACAATCGGTGGCACCGCTACTCCTACTGCTGACACCGGAATGTCCTCACCATTACTCCCATCGCACGTGTTCCCATTTTCGTCATTCTCGGTGCGATCCGTCCTGCGCTTCATCTCATTGTCGTCCGACTCCGAGACGTACGAGTCTTCCTCGTCCTCCGACGGGTTCTCCGAGCTGTAGTAAAAGTTGTCTTCGTTCAGCGTATACGCCAACGATTGGAAGCCCGGATAATTGGGATTAATGATGCCCTTGCGAATCCTGGTACACATCTTGCCGACTAAGAAAAGGGGGGGTAAGCACCGGATTGACCTTTTTCTTCCCTGAAACGGCGTCTGTCTACCTATTGGGCTGTCGAGAAACGAGAAGGGAGAAGAAGAAGAAGAAAGTGTTAAAAAGAATGGAATGCCAAATGCGCAAGATGAAGATGATATTTTATCACGTGCTCCGCAGGATTCATCCCGGTACCCGCAGTATGTGGAATGGAATGCAGCGTGACCCGGCTTTTTAATTTCGCGAATGTATACTTTCACGGTCCGCACGGCCATATAAATGGAGCCCAAGATACGGTCAGGTCTCGCAAGGATAAGAAGATAAAACCCGCCATCTCTTCGGAGGCCGTGGCATTAAAAATAGAGTAGCCTGACCATATTGAACATTCCAGCGGCTTCTTGTACGCTCTGAAATGGGAATTATGCGGGCCGATGATGATAAAATTTAGATGAGAAATTCCTCCATTATCTTGGAATTGACTCTTTAACCGCATGGCGTGGTTTTCGACAATCTCAATTGCCTAGACTAGACAAGTAGTTGCGTTACTTCGCACTCATCCTATACCGAATTGCTTTGCGATAGTCTGGCTGCCACGTGCGTTTGTAATATGAACAGCTGCAATAAACAACATCCGCTCGAGCGGAGTCCCAAACAACCGGTGTCCCTTGTGAGCGACGGTTGGTGAAATTAAATTTCCATTCCAGACACACTGCTGGAAAGCGGTGAGCTACACAAAATACATAAATTGCCTCGCACGCAGCATCCCACGCCCATCATAATGAGCCCCCCAAAAGCCTGGACGCCTTGAAAAGCGTCCCAACAAAAGCGCCTTTCGGCTACGTGAGGTGCGGTTGATGGTTGTAAATCTCACAACAAAGGCACGCCCCAAAGGGACACGAAACAAAAGGACACGCTTATTCTTTTCGATTTTCCGCTCGACGACATTTTTACTCGAAAGCCCAAGAGACTCGCGAGCGACGGTGCGATGCCACCGGTGGTCACAAGCACGCATAGTCTTATTAATTACCGCGACTCGTGGTTCACCTGGTGGCCAGTGGTGGGCTGCTACTTAAGGAATGGCTTAACTTTTTCCCTATTCAAAACCATTATTCTATGCAAATCCGGTGCGGGATCGCAAAAGCTTACATACAATGAGCGCTAAAAGTGCCACCTTTTAGCCCAGCAACTTCTCACCATTCGCACAGAGCGTGCACATAAATCTTGCCGACCGTGCTACATTAAAACGTAAATCAGTTAGCTCCCCGCGACCCCCCGAGTGTTCATTCGCGGAAGAAGACATTAAAGGTCTTAAAGGTAGCTAGGACAATGTGTTCCCGTTCCAGGTAGCATCTGGAAAGCATCGTCGATCGCATGCTCTATCCTTCTGTTGCCGGCTGTCACCTGCCATGAAGCCTTGAAGAACCGAGCACAACAACAACCGAAGAAACAGAGAGACCGAAGAGAACAGACAGAAATTACAATCCCATTAGTAGGGTTTCCTGCTTTAGGGTCAATGAATTATTCAGCAGACCCACCCCGAATCCCCCCCCTCGGATCCGGGCGGCCACTTCTCACTCCCAGTGAGTGAGGAATCGGAATGAGTTTTTGCCAAAAACATCAACAACGGAACAGCGACGGGGGAGGAGCGATAATAACATCTCGGTCAACCATTCATACCCTGCACCTCAACCCACCCGGGGGGATGGACGCGGCTCCATGAAATCTCAAGCGATTTCCCGACCGAAGAACCGAGCACCGAGCACCAAGGGGAAAGGCAGAATTAGTGAACGGATTTTGCAACAAACGCAATTTGGTCGCCTTTTTGGTGCGCATGATACACCCCCACGTCATGGGCTGGTGTAACTCGGTGATTGCAGTGTGTGCGTGCGTGCCCTCGACCTTCGGAGAGAATGTTTCGCATTTTCATTTTGTTTTCCCTGTTTTCCGGAGCGCAGAAAGGGCAAGGATATGATTTTTGGGCAGCTTTTTTTGCGTTGGTTGAAAGAGAGAGACAGAGAGTGAGAGAAAATTGGACAAAGGAGGAGGGCAACAGACCCGAGCCCGAGATGCAGCCAGCACGACAAGAACGCAAAGGACGAACGGAATTTTTCGCATCCGATTCTACAGGAGCTTGGGTTTTTTTGTCCGCCAAGGGTACGTTTGCACTCTCTACAAGGACTCTTCAAATGCGAAGCTACCGAAGCTCACGCTCTCGCGCCACTGCACCCGGACCCGAAACCGAGTGAATAATGTTTGCGTGTCTTGGCTGACCTTGGCCACACGGTCGGAAAACGCAAAGCATAATAATGGGTGGGCAGAAGAAAGGGAGGAACCGTATAAGAATAATAATGTCGGAGTGAAACGGCAATCAAACGCTCGCACGAATAAATTGATTATAGCAACCCGTGGATCCGGGGGTAGGAGAGTAGAGACGCCAATGACGCCGAGCTCCATCACAGCACTCGATGAGAAGAATCGATTTTATGCTGCTGTCGAGCTTCGAGGGTTTAAAAATAACCAAACATAACCCAACGCCATCACGGTGGCCTACTCTCGATGCAGCATTCGCTCTGCAGAAGGAATGGAATGAAATGAAATTTAATGAAATAACAATAATGCTGATGCGGACCCAATGCAGCAGTGGAGATTGTGACGCACATCGACAGCACCGCGTGGCTCTGTGAATCATTTTAGTTTTGTAATATTATACCAATCCAAACTAACAGGCCTCTGTTACAGGTTGCACGCTGCTGTTAGACCAGGTCACGACATAACGATGTACTCGAGCCCGAATGGGAAATGGCAAAGGGGAAAACAAGCACCGGACACCGTCATCTTGTTTCCCGCTCGCGATTGTTTCTTTCGTTCCACAGGAGCACAGGTTGCACGGCGTGTGTGGTGACGGAAGTGCCGGGAATGGAACGCGGTCAAGAACCGTAACAGGGTCAAGAGGATGATAAAAATAATAATGTCTCCACAGAGCTGCCGTTCATGCGCGCTCTTGTGCCTTGCGCCGGAAAGTCGCAAAAGTGAATGGGCTGACCATGGCGTACTCGTACCACCTGCCTGGAACACCGTGGGTTGCCACCCGGTCCGGCCCTGCCCACCTGCCACGACACGCGGGGTGTCATTTCGTAATTCTTTCGTCAGACGCTTCCTTGTCGTGGTGGCCGCGGTTCACTCGGTAATTGGTTTTGGCGTAATTGACCTTTTGCCAGCCCACCACCGCCTGGTTCGCCTTTTATGTTCACCACACTACAGGCGTCTTGGAGTTGGACAAAGTTTTTCTTGAAAGGAAAAGCTTATATGTGTGGTGGTGGGGGTTTCATGGGAGGTAGGTATTGTATTACAGCACCGCGTCTTACCTTTTGTGAGTGGCTCGTTAAGATGTCGCCGACTGGGTGGGTTAGCGTGGTCCAGGCGTGTTTGTTAGCAAAATTAATTAACCAGCAAGCAATCTGACATGCGACACCGCTAACGGATCAATAACTACACCGCACACACGCTGATGAGCTGCACTTTTCACACTGGCCACCGGCCGAAAGGAGTTCTAGCAAAGAAAGTCCGTGCCCCGATTGAATGCTGATGATTGACCACTAAATTTGCATTTCAAATGCTCCCCCTAGAAGTGCTGCTGGTGTCCTGGGCCGGCAACACGTCCCAGCATAACTCGCTCTCACGCAGCGCACACGAAGGTTAAAGCCGATTACATTACACAATGGTGTGGGATTTGCGAAAATTGAACAGCGCGACAAACACGACGGGGTTGCATATAGCGGCCCCGATATACTGAGTGCAAAGCATTCAAAAAGCGGGGTTAGTGTAGGGAGAGTCTGTGGAATCGAACCAATCACACATTATCAACCCGAAAGCCCGCAACCATTTTAACACGCACACCGATGACACGGGTTTTTGGCCAGTTGTTTCTGCTTCTGCTGCTGTTGCTGACAATGGAGCTGCTGCTGCTGCTGCTGCTGCTGCTGTTGGGGTGAGTCCCAGTGTTT
>NC_064877.1:1942500-1945000 GCF_943734665.1 Anopheles aquasalis | reverse complement strand
CATGTCCTCGTCGTCGTCGTCGTCGGCCACATCCCTGGATAACACCCAGCAAACGAATTTGGAAGAAATTGAAAATCGAAAGCGATGAATAGAGGAGTTTTTTTGGGGCGGGTGTGCACGGGGTGCGCCAATGGACAAAATGAAAACATAACCAATAGACGGGGAGAGAGCGAACGCGTCCTCTGCCGTGCCTTGTTGCCTTTTTTGTCCGGGATCAGATGTTGTTGGAAAATGGAAGGCACGCTCGGTTGGACCACAAGCACCGAGGTGGGAGGGGAAAAAAGGGAAGAAACAATTTTAAATATTTATAGTACCGTCCACCGAAAGGTTATGTCGATTAGTTCGCAGCTCGAGCTCGCTGTCGAGTGGCACCGACCGGTCGGGTGATCTCTACCAGCATGGAAGCTCCGGGAAACCAAAACCAACACACAGCAAAAGCAAAAGCAAAAAAAAAAGTTGTTGGAAAAATATCGTGCACCCTTGCTCCCAGGGATCCGCTGGGGAAATTGTTGGAAAATTGGTTCCGGGAAAAGCAGTTCCAACGCTCCGACGCTCCATCACCGCCATCGCATGCGTGCGGCCGTTGTCATGACGCGTCTTTTGTTTCCTAAAATATGCCACACTCCTGTTGCGTGGTGTTGTTGTAATCTTTCGAAAAAATAAATTTCCAATTCCCGACCTCACACGTGCCGCCCTTCACCGCGTTTGTTAATCCGCATATTCTTGTTAACAAAAGCTTACCAGAACTCCGGTCAAAACGCTCACCTGCACACGCTCACTGCTGCAGAAGCTTTTTGCTGGGAACCCTGGGAATGTTCGCCGAGTGTGGGATTTGCGGTATTTATGTTCCTTCTTCCACAAGTCACCACCAAGTGCCAAAGTGCTGACTCCTGGATTCAGACGCATTCCGGATACACGCTGGAAGTGAAGTGGGACGAATGTGTATGTGCTCGCTCACCGTTGAAGCGCTGGCAACTGACGAGACCCAGCATCCCAGTGAAGAAATATGCAAATTCATTCCTCAGTATTTCGCTTATCGAGCAATTGATTTATCCATTTTTTCACCCCCCGGCCAGAACCCCAGCCAGCCCGTGGGCCATTCTATACGGGAGGGAGGGAGGGGGTGGAGTGGCAGTGGAGACGCAACGGCATTTATCTCATTTCCCATAACTCAAAAAGCCCTTCGGTAGCGGATAGGAACGATGATCATCATCGATGATGTGGTCTGAGGCCAGGTGGCCAGGCTGAGGCCAGGAGGGGCAGGAGAGGGGTGGGATCCCGGGGGTATTGGTGGCCGGAAGTGAACGGGGAACGGCCCGGAAGCACTCGAGATCCGGGGATTCTAGGAGGGGTAGGGGTTCTCCCAGAGGCAGCTTATCTTTCCGAAAGTCAAACTCCGCCCTTTCGTCCGTTCGCCCGTCCGTTCGATCTCGATCCCCGGAGGGGTCGATGGTTTTTAATTTCTTCTGTTCTCTGTCCGAAGCCAAATCCATCCCTTCGATGAGAGACGCTTATCGACAGTACAGCCGTCCATCCACCACACTCCCCCCTTTGGGGACGGTCGGAAAAAAACCCGGCAAGAAGCGGAAAAACCCCATGAATAAAACAGGCAAAAATGCGGAGCGAGATGATTTCTCTTCTAAGAATTGATTATCGATCAATTCACATCGGGGCACATTAACGGGTGGTGAGAACGGTCTACGCCCTACGTCAGCTACGTTGGCCAGCATCAGACCGCTTCCCCGGCGGGGACGGACGCATGCAGTCGATCCCTTTTTACCGCACACCCAAGTCAAGCCAAGCCAAGAGAGTAAATCCCGGAGTGCCTTTGCTTCTTATCACTGGCAGCCAGTGATCGGCGCCAAAGAGATCATCCCAGTGAGATACGGGCCCGGTTCCTTGACGGTTTTTGGGGACTGACATGTTTTCCTCCAAGTTAAACACCAGTTCCGAACTTCCCTAACTCGGCCCTGGCGGTGCCGGTGGTGGGTGCGGTTTGGTGTTTTGTTATTGGGAAAATTACATCGTTCCGCCTAATTGAAATTCAAGTACAAAATGTAAATGCTTGTAGTCTTTCCAGATTTCCTCGAGCCGCGAGAGGGTTTCGGGGTGCGAGCTAAAAGGGAGTGCCAAAAACGGATCCGAAATTAGATTGGATAGATTAGAGGAACCAGTTTGGTAGCGGTAGTGGTAGTACGAATACAATTTGCTTTACCCCTCACGGATGCAAGCTGCCAACGGTTGCGGTTGTGGCGGTTCGTGCAGAGATCCCGAAACAGCAGAGAGAGCATTCCAATGGGGTTGGTGTGCGAGGCGGAGAATTCGAATAACTTATCACCCACCCAGCTTCAAATAATATTCACGTTTCTAATTGCTTTTCCACTGCACTGTTTTCGGTCGTGTTAGTGGATGACTTTGCAATTCGGGTTTATGTATTCATTTATGTATAGAGTTAGACAAATTATTCCAAAACCATGCCAAGTGTGCAAAAAGGCTATTT
>NC_064877.1:1912500-1917500 GCF_943734665.1 Anopheles aquasalis | reverse complement strand
TTGATTTCTCTACGCTCCCGTGAACTCCTCTGGCGACTAATTTGCATGTGGGTCGGTCGGTCACAACCCAATTATCTTCACGTAATTGAATGCGACGCTGATTCCGCAACTGTTGACCTACTATCGACGAAGATTCCGGTGCAGCGGCGGAGATCTTGGCCCATCACCATCCATGGGAAGCGTTCTCGTCGGAATCCTTGGAGTGGAGTTTCGGTTCCGTTTCGCTGAACCACGATTACTCATCGCCCGTGGTCAGTAAATGGTCAAGGCCTACAGTTTTGTTGACCCAAGGTAGAGACGAGGCAACGGTTAAAAGGGGGGAAAGCTTACCTGGACGGTGAACCGAATTCGAGCCGTGAGGTGTAGAGCGGTTGAGCGGAATTTATTACCGTCCAACCCGACCACCGCTATTCGGGTGGGGTGTTCCTTCCGCATGATGCGTTATTGTTGAACCGTGCATCCGTCCCCCCGAGTCCGCGGTGGAGCTACTTTAGCGGAACGCAACTCACTCCACCTGATAGCCACTCCTCCACTGCGTATCGTATCACACGCTGACGCATGGACAAGCATTTGTCCAAAAACGATACAAACTACTAACCAGTAACGCCAAACGGCACATCCTACGCAACCCTTCACATTCTCGGTGACCATTCCCAAGTGTTCCAGCTCCAATTTCGCCACCACCCACGACCTTGACGATGTTTGCTCAATTTGGCAAAGATCGTTCATCGTTCGAAGTTGGCGATGGAGGCGGCCAAGAAGCAAACGAAAAAATATGAACCATTCTTTTATCGATCCGAGTTAGCTACGGATGTGGTTTGAAGTATTTTGGATGGAGTAACAATGGAAAACTTGAGCATATTTTTCATCGTCCGCTGTGTATCCGAGAACGTGGTTTCAGACCATGTTGCACAAGCCTTTTGCTTGCCCCCGTCATGCTGTGTCCCCCGGGGGGAATACCCTACCACCACGTCCGGTAGCGGAACTAGGGCGCAGTGTCCCAAAACATTATACTCAATCAAAGAGTGCATTGGTGGGGACAGCGGTTTCGCCTACTAGCACTACCATCATCCATAACAGCCACAAGCCGCGGCAGTCGTGCGTGTCATTCCCGGCGTGACACCTTGTGCGTTCAATTAAACTGATTGGTCCGCGCCACTTTCGACGGATGGGCAGACATCAGCTGGCCATCAGTTCTTCATTCAAATGTTCATAGTTCATAGCTCCCACGTTGCTTGCTCAAAGAACAGCGATGGTGGGTTTTTTTTTTCACTAAATCGATTTATCTGAACAGCTTAGAGTTGATAAGGAACTCACCGGTCGATAAAAAGAAAAAACGGAGATAACTGATAGGAAGTGAAATTCGGCTAGCGGTATCAGCGAACGGCGGCTGACACGTTTCGGTTAAGTTAGTAAGTGTTGTTTGGTTTCATTTGCCTTTGCGAAAAATCCATAAAGATGTTACCACCCCCTCAAGCTAGTGTGTACAGCTACAGTTCGGTGCAATTAAAATCATTTTCTCTCGCGCAACCTCTGCAGAGAAACTCATAAACCCCAAGGACAGCAACTAGTTGAAAATCGGCGACCCATATGTGTGCGGTACCGTGCGCCCCTCCGTCGTGTTACGTCGTGCATTCTGCCGCGTGGTGCTTGTGGTGCGTGGACCAATAGCGGACTCGGCAGTAGCGTAATGATGCCCAGTTTAACGAGATAACCCGCCCAGTCATAGTCCCAAAAGTGGAAAACTCAGTGAACGGATAAGAAAACTTCAACAAAAGCGAAAACGTGCCCACCCATCTCAAGGGAGGCGCAGAACGGTGGTCGACGCGCGTGGTTTAAACTACCGGAGCCCTCGCCCGGATCGTCGTTCAACGCTCTACGGTGTGTGGCCTACTGCAAAAACCAACTCATCAAAGTAGCGTGGCACACATAGCAACCGCTAGCACCAGCTGCTCACGTGCTGAATGCATTTTCGATGGATACGATGGATTCACTGACAACCTGGGGGTTGTTTGGAGGGTGGTGGTGGTGGTGTTGCGTTGCAACCAATGGCGCATGGCGTATGGGGTCTAAAATCGAAAGTGATGGCAGAAGGCTTAAGCACCAATCGGGGTAGAGCACTATCGAGAGCATCCCCGCATGCTTTGGCTACGAATTGTTTTCTATTTCATTTCGAATGCGCCGGTGAAGTTCGATGGCCACTACTCCCCCACGGACACGGAGCGTAACACATTTAAACGGCGGCACGCAATCGTAAAAGGCGCCAACGAAGATCGCCGATCCAGTTGGGTGTTGGTGGTGGGCCTCTTCAGGTGCATGCGTGTGTTTGCGCAATTGATGATTCACGTGCGTTGGCACGAGGGTTCAGTACGCTGGTGATAGTAGTTACTTTTGTCCTCACTAATATTTCACTGTTTTTTTTTCTTTGCAGCAAAATTTCCTAAATTCTAGAAGCAAGCGGATATACAGAAACACAGACATAGAAGTAACTGAAGCGGAAAGATCGCTGCCCGGAAAGTCAACTGTTGCGTACCGGTGGCTGCTCGAAGCAAATGGAGGACTATAAGTTTCTCTTCAAGGTCGTGCTGGTCGGAAATGCCGGTGTCGGAAAGACCTGCCTGGTGCGAAGGTTCACCCAGGGTCTATTCCCGCCCGGTCAGGGGGCCACGATCGGAGTCGATTTTATGATCAAAACGGTCGAAGTCGATAATCAAAAGATTAAGCTACAGATCTGGGATACGGCCGGCCAGGAGCGGTTTCGATCAATCACGCAAAGCTACTACCGATCCGCTTCCGCACTGATACTAGGTAACCATCGGTCAAACATCTCCTCGTAGGATGGCAGTAGTAACTCAGTTTTTCCCTTTTTTAGTGTACGATATCAGCTGCCAACCTACGTTCGACTGTTTGCCGGACTGGCTACGAGAAATCCAAGAGCACGCCAACTCCAAGGTGCTCAAAATTCTGGTGGGCAACAAGACGGATCGAGACGATCGCGAAATTCCACAGGATGTAGGAGCTGAGTTTGCGAAGCAGCACGGCATGTACTTCCTCGAAACATCCGCCAAGCAGGCAGACAACGTTGAGCGGCTGTTCTATGATATTGCTGCCGTTCTAATCGAGGTACTTTTGACATGGTTTTGGTACACGCACTCCACGGTTCTAACTATCAATTGTACAATCCCAACAGCAAGCACGCACGAAAGAGTTTACCCTGCGCAGCGAAACGAGCGTCCTTACGAATCTCTCCCAAAAGACGATCTACCATCCGAGCTGTTGCAGCGTCGGTGATAGGGGTCAAGCAAACCACTCGAACGATTCCCATTACTCCGACAGCTCTGGTCCATCAAGTCTCGCTAGCAGTAGCGGTAATTTTATCACCCAGCAGTAAGGAAGCTGATCGTGGAGGAATCAGTAAACCAAATAACCAGAGAACACTGATTGGCCAACAGACACCATGAGCGTTGAGCAATGTTGGCGGGGATCGTGAAATAGGCAGGTGTTTTAGCGGGAACTTCCAGCGGGAGGATTATCAACCGCTTTTTACCTATCACAAGGCACAACGCACAATAGGAGTTGAGGGCCAGTATGAAAACGCTGTGTGAATGTGAACGAGAAAGAGGTTCGCTCCCACCCAAAGGTGATGGAGTTCAGTTGCTGTGCTACGAGAATCATTGGCTTAAGTTACGGTTTTAGACTATGTTCCTGTGTTAATATTAGTAATAAATGGATGAACGAATGAATTTACTAAAAAATACTCCAAGAAGATTGAAATAAATGTGATTGAGAAAAGTAAAACGCGCCAAAAAAGGCATCTTTAACGTTACATTATTTCATACACTTTAATAAGTATTATGAGCTTTAACAGTGAGCTACACTATTTCCACGCCTGCGAGTACACTCCGTTCCCATGCCAAGCTAACGTCCGCGTTTAACACACACGCACTCAAGAAATATCACTGCTAAGGAACCTCAAGGGTCGTATGTTCGTTCCATACTATGTATAGGTCTTACTATCTTTCATTTCCATTCTTTCAGAGCCCACAACTATAGGATCTACAGGTCGATCCGCGTGATAAATCACGCGGCTTCGCAGCTACCGTTGTTGTATGCACAGCTATCGGAATGATTGTGGATATTGTTTCTAAAAATTCGTTTGCATTTGGAAAAACGCAATTTAATTGATCGTAACTATTTAAGATTATTTCATACAAAATGATCAGAAAGCTACGAACGAGTAAAGTCGTCCAACTTTGCCACTTTCTTATCCTACTGTAACATCAGCACTGTCCGCCTCGGTCCAACATCTAAAAACTACAAAAGAACTTACAATCGCTTTGCTGTTCTTCCGCATTCGATAGTAATAGCTTTCATTATGTTAGATTATACAATGGTGAAAAGAAACAGCTCACTTGACACTCGCACTACTTCGTAATGGTGAAAGCAGAAGCCGTCTGGGCATTCGAAAGAGTGTTGGCGGCCGTATCTTCATCTGCAATACCCTCGATGTCTTCCCGTTCCTCTTCCTCGTCGATGATACTGATATCGTGCAACGACGGACGGTGACTTCTTCGCCAGCCTGTGGGGTAAAGCAAATGAAACAAGAATGAGAAACCCAGCCACGGTTCACAAAACGGGACGCTAAAAGGACAACCCCCTACCGGCATTACCTTCCATCGGTTCGAGCTGCTGTTTGGTTTTCTTTAGTAGCTTTGTTCCAGTCACCGATATGAGAATGGCACCAAGTGGAGCCGTGAGAATGATACTCAGAATACAGATCATTTTCACCAGCTCGGCATAGTGCACTTCCTCCTCCGTTCGATTTTCGTTCAGCATTACCGTCTTCAGTGCAACAGGTCCCAAGGCAGCTTGCACCGTTGCCTTCGACATCCACGAGATTGCTACAAAAATCTGTAGGAAAGAAAGTCAGTATCTTAGACGGACGAATAATCATCATGCTGGATTTGGAAATTACCTTTTCTTTAACGTTCAGCTTATCA
>NC_064877.1:1902500-1907500 GCF_943734665.1 Anopheles aquasalis | reverse complement strand
CCGTCCAACAAATGCAAGCGCCATTCGACACGTGGCAATCGTTGCTCGCCCAGTGTTCTGACCTCGTGCCGACAAAGCGAGTGTGGAGGTGGAGCGGCCAGCAGCATATCGTCATCTGTATCATGTGAGTCACGACGCGCCGGAACGGTGCCAGAAGGGTTTCGGGTTTTGCCGCCACTGCACTCTCCATCCTGGTTCCACCCTGGTGCGCTCCCGGCGCTGCCATTTTGAAGAAGCCCCAGCGGTAAAAGCATCACCATTCGGCACGAGGCACACGCGTCGTGTGATAAGTAGTGCTAAAAAGCAACGAGACACAATCATTTCGCGTGTTTGCTTCCGACGTCACACAGTCGTGGGTGGCTAATGATCCCTCTATTTTGCGAAGCCACCGGTGCGGCGCAACAATCTCGAGCGAACATGTTCCGCGAAGATGTTCCGGCTCCGTCTTGCGCATTCGCCATTCGTCAACCGGCTCAAACTCATCATTAAATGGCGCAAAGCTTCGCTCCCTGACAGTCTGTCACTCGTTCTGGTTTACGTCCGCAACTGCAATGCATTACGGTGACATAATTAAAGCACCCTGCCACCCAAACCCGCCTCATCCTGGAGCAATTGGCACGCGCGGAGTCGCGAGTTAGATGGCCAGTATCCTGGTCCAGGGGGAGCAATTAATTGCCGGCGCCCCCCCTGGTGGCGCAAATAACGTCAATCGTTAAACCATCCCAACGCCAAACGGTTCCAAAAAGCTCGGTAGCGCACGAAGGAAACTGCGGACCCTAGACTCAGCACGTAGACCACGGGACTAAGAGAATCCAGCTAGCATGGTGCTCGTTGAGATCGATAAGGAAACGATAATTGAGGTATGGAAATCGTTTGCCCAGCTGTTTCTAAGCTAGCCTCACTTCGTGTAACAATATAAACGTATTTTATTACTATTCTGCTCTTCATTTTCGTATATCCATTTCCATAAAAGTATTCATCATAAGATAAACCTTCATTGAGCTGCTGAAAGTAGGAAGTGTCTATATTTACAGTCACTTATTAAATCACACCTATCCGGTCTGCTAGAAGTAGCATGTAGAAAGTTTTTAACAAAAGCGATAGCACACCTGGTGCCGATTTTCTTCCTTCTCAAACGTTTACATTTACTTATGTTTCGTCATGACGTTGTTACTAGTTGTATTTGCGCTCGGAGGCCAATTATGATATGCTAACTAACCCTAATTCGAATGTTTGATCGCATGTTAGCATCCCTGCTCACGTGACCTTTCAACGCCATAAGCGAATCCACTGGAAAGGGCAGTTTGGCGAACCTGAGTGTTCACCTTTTATCACCTTTTATCAACCATTGTCAAAGGGTTGCAATGTAAATTCACTTAGGACATTGTACCTCACACATTCGAGATAAAGTCGAATGCCTCTCAATAAGTCTTAATTATTTGTAAATAGCTTGTTTTCTGGTGACTCCTCAAAACGCATCATATTTGCGTGCTCTGGCGCCGAGATATCCGTGCCATGGTCGTACAGCATAATAAGGGTAAGCGACGCAAACAAATCTATTGCCTTCAGTGACCCCTATCTCTCTCGCTCTCTCTCTCTCTTTCTTCCGTCAATAGAGCATTTCTTCTTTCCACGACGATTGATAGTCAGTCGACTGAGCCACGCACGCACCCACCCCGGGGTCATCTTTTGTATCGGCGAGCAAGGGTTTCGGGAGATCAATTTCAACTCGACAACGCACAACGCATGATGCCGTTAAGATTAATTGTGTTAAATTAAATGACAATTTGTTTGCGTTCGTCAACGGTTACGAATCGCGCTGCAGTTTTTCCGGTTCGTGCTGGAAATGTTCTGGAGTCGCGTGACGCCTAATCAACGCCCGACCGGCTGCCCTGTTCGCTTTTACTTGTGATCTCGTGCAAAACGTGCTGTTGCTGGGGTCGGGACAATGCCAACCGGATGACGCAGTTCCGCGCGCGGTTCTATTGAGTGAGCTATTAACATGTTTGAAGCTGCTGCTTCTGCTAGATGAATCATCAGCCTCAATCAATCTGCAGACCAATCGAAGGTTCATAAATCAATCAAAGCAAATCCCGCACAAAACCCAGGACTTGCTGCATTCGATTCGATGTGGCTATAAATCTCTACACCCCATGCAGTGATCCTGATCGAGTCACGTTACCAAACATTAGTGAATCCATCATTCTGGACGATCGGCTGAACAACTTTCGCCCGGTGAGCGGCGACTATTGGGGCGATCGGGCCGATATATCGGACAGATCGACACCCAAACAAGGCAAACCCAGCGAAAAACACGTTCCTATTGCGTGCCCAAGACGTGTTTTCATACCATTTTTAGCTAATTGTTCGCCTGCATCGGAATGACAAAAAACTAGATACCGTACGGGATATGCCCATATCGCCGGGCGCGTCCTCCGCCACTGGCTACTGAATTTAATAAATCAATTAAAAGTTAATCAATTAATCAAAGTTTCATAATTATGGTGGTGGTGCAACGAGGACGAGCACGAGAACACGTGGTGATGTAGAGCAACGCAATGCGCGAATGCAACGCAATTAACACGGACGGACACGCGGACCAACGCGCCTACACCATGTTGGGTGTCATGCGCTGCACGACCTTTAGCGCACGGCCCAACACCATAGTTCCGATGAAAATGGATCGGCCTGCCGCCAGAAAGTGGCCACAAAATCGCGCGATAGCATGCGTCGCTAGCACGCGGCCAAAACTAGTATGCGGTGGGTCACCCAAGGGTGTTTGGTGGCGGATTTATCAATCCAGCACACGCACCCAACTGACAAACTATTCCACATGGAATTCGTTTCCACTTGGAGTTATTGTTTCGGGTTTTTTTCTTTACTGATCCACTTCATCAACTTTGCACGCTTGATTCAATCAAGCACCTGTGACGGTTGATCTCAGATAAAGGGTTGCATTAGTTTAATATTGCAGTCGTTTATCTAACATAAAGCGCAGCATAATATCAGCAACCAGTCAACTTAAATTAATTATTTTTCTTTAAACTATGACAAATAATACTCAAGGAAAGCATGCCGATCGAGATACTTTTTGCGATCACATACTCGTTTGCGATATCGTTTGCGTGAAGGATCCTTGCAGTCGAACAGTGGATCAGGTCAGGTGATCACCGACCTCATCATTTGACGCACACATCAGATGCGTAAGCACACGACATGAAATAAGCCTTATTTGTGTAGAATCACTAGCAGCACTAGAGTTTGCTGGCAATTCAGCGGACCTGCAGGCCGGCTACGAGACCCGGTAGCAGCCACTGCCGTGGGAGCCGTGGGAATTGTTCGCACCAATCAATCCGCACTCCGGACATTGGAACTGAATCGAGACTCCCAACTCCCGTCTGCTGCCCTTTCAGCGAGACGAACTCCAAATTCGAACTCATCACGATGCATCGTGCGTTGAACGGGGTGCAGGTTGAGGTGGTTAGAAATGGATGCAACGAGACAGGTGAGAGGACGCTAGGAGAATTTAGAGTGCAAATCAACGCTACAGCTAAAGTATGCTCTATAATTACGTTTTCTTCATGATTTGGCTCCGGGAGTGCCTGCCGGCTTAACGGCGACCCAACAAACGGCGAGAGAAGGGGTTCCGGGTACGTTCTGCGAGGTGCCTGCGACGTTTGTCGCCAGGAAGTTTCCTTGGAAAGCTCACGCGGTGCTCCAACCACCAACACAATCCTTTGCCACGGCTAATCCTCGCTTAGTATTTCACGGTTCCGCTAGAAGCCACTGCACTACACCTTCACTTGCACGCCTCGGAGTTAGCAACCCGGATCCGACGATGCAAATCGTTCAAATGGATTCCGCCGTGGAACCAACGGAATCCTCTGCTTCACACCGTGCTGAAGTTCGTTACGCAGAAAATTTAAGGGAAAATTGCTTCTCGAGCGGGGAACGGGAACACATTCACAATGCGGTACTGGACAAAACCTTTCCCCCCCTGGGCTGGTTCACCAAGCCGCACGTGTTCGATTGCTACGGCTGCAGTGCTGTAGTGAGTGTCCCTTCGTCCTTGCTTTTCACGAATTTTCCCAAAACGGCTTCTCTCTGTGGACCGGTCGACGAATTGGACGCGACTATCGAGTAACGACCGACACGTACCCTTATTTATAAACTAGAAACAAACACCCTGGGTTCACTAATTGGTGATGTTTGATTGTTCTCTTATGCTCTCCCCCGCTGCACCACCACGGGGCACACTCGCGGTAACTGATCTCGTGGCACAGGCCTGACCGATCGGAAATCTATGGGGAGTCGCCGATTGGGAGATGCTCGAATGCGTTGAAGCGTCTGACCCGAACGCCACGTTCCCCTGCTTCCTCGTGAACCACGAGAGCACGAGAGAAGGCACCCAACCTCGCCCTCCCTTCCCCCCTTTTCCCTCCGGAGATGACGTTTGTATCGTCGTTCTGCTGCGAGGCAACGCCGCCACGCGGCTGCAGGGTGCCGTGGAGATCGCGATTCTAGATCTAGTTCTAAGTGCCGACCGGACCCCGGGGAGTGGAGTGGAACTGGTGGTTGGTCGGTTGTATGCACTCGACCAAACCATTCGCTGCTCGAAATCCTCCTATGTATCTCCGGCACATTATATACGTGTAATGAGGATGAGCGAAGCTTGGTGTTGTAGCACACCGACCGGCCACCACCGATCATCAACTCCAGCGCGAAACCGATAATGATGACGAGCGGCAACGGCCGGCGGGATGGGGGGTCGGACGTGCGTCTCCGGCCAACATCAAGCACTGGTGGCTAATCCCGTGGTCGTGGTCGTGGTCGTGGTTGAGCTTGATATGGACTCACTGGCTTCTTGGCGTTACCATGCACTCTGCCGCCTGGACCTAGCCGGTGTGTGCGGCACAGACAGTTCGAGACACAATCAGAGCACCAGCGGGGGCCAGCATGCTGGCCAGGTCCACTCGGTGACCGCGGTCTCCGCCACTAAT
>NC_064877.1:1890000-1892500 GCF_943734665.1 Anopheles aquasalis | reverse complement strand
CCAACAAAAAACTAACAATCCGGCACGTCACACTGTTCCTAGATCACAGCAATCATTGATTGCTCGTTTTGTGTGTATGTGTAGCATAAATCAGAGTAATCATTGAAAAGATATGAGCAAATATGAAAAAAAAGCTTTGTACGATGGCCCCGTGACGTAACCTACTGCACTCGTCGCTAACGAATGAATCATCTTCCGCAAAATAGCTCGAAAAGACAGCAAAGCAACCCTTCAACTGCTATGCGGTGATTTTGAAGCATTGCTTTATCATCAATTGATTAAAATATACTTAAGACCCCTGCTGCTGTGTGCTGCTCCAAATCGATAAGACACCTCGGGTGAGCGGGTGGCCGCGACTGGCATATCAAAATCTACGCATGAGATAAACGGTCTCCTGTTATCTTGGCTCACACTATTCGCAAGGTTGTAAGCGGTTACAGCTCGGCGTCAAACTCGGTTCGTAGGATTTATGCTTCCGAATTCTTCTACAAAACCAGAAATCCGTTCCTGTTAGGTCAAGATTAAAGAAAAAAAAAAGTTCCAACATAGAGCTAATTCCTTCCAACTGCCTCGGTGACTCAAAGGTGTGTGCGCCCGCGTTATTGGTGGTGGAGCTCTCGCGAAACACGCATTTGCAATAGACAACGTTGCGTGATCAGGCCAAGATGAGCGTGATACCGACACATACGCATGCACAAGGGACAAGATACAGCCTGCTAGGTAGCAGATAAGGTAAAATGATGCCGGCACAACGTGGTCATCTAGCGCAACACGCGCGTCGACGTATCGTTCGCGTATATCAGCAACTGTGACACCGAGGGCGAGTTTGCATAAATCGGGTTTTTCCATAAACAGTCCACCCGATAGCAGAAGACAACTGTGCTACTATTATCGACAGTCGGTAGAGATACCAAAATAATGATGATCAATCTGCCGTCGACAATAGGCAGACGAATTTATAATCATCAACCAACACAGATTTCAAGGGGTGCAAAAGGGAGCCGCGCAGAAGTCCCCACGAACATCGAAGAAGGCCATCCAAATGGTCTCCTTTCAGCGCTTCCTGCGCATTTTGTAGGTGCTCTAGTGCCGGACATCCGGAGTTTTGTTAAAGAGGATACCTTACCGCTGACGTGCGTGCCAAACGCTGCACAGATGAGGACGACATCAGAGCATCACAGCATCATAAATAATGAAACTTCCTGTTTGTAGTTTACTGGCCCCCTTTTTTTTTTGTCGACCACGCAACTAAGTGGCATACTCCGTTTAATTACTTTGAAGCAGAAATCCAATTCTCGCCCGTACGAAGCATATCATCAGCGAGCAGAGGAGGCGCGCCTCTGACAAACAAAAAGGGAGTGAAACACGGCCGCAGCAGAAAGTAAATGATCGAGTGCGCCAGTATTAAGATGCTCAAACATGCTGACATGAGTGAGTGAGGGGGGGGGGGGGGGGGCCAACCACCGTGTGACGTATAGCGTGGAATCATGCCCAGGAATGTGTCCGCGTTCGCACCCCACACGTCCGCGTTTTTTGTTGTTTTTCATTTGCTTTCGGCGACATTCCCCGGTAGTTGACCGAGTTCAACCGAACTCAGGTTGTTCGACGTTGCATGTTCAAGGTCATGCGGGCTCGAGACGATATTTTCGAGACATTTGCACCTCTCTTCTCCAGCCTTCCTGGCCACCAGAGTAATCCATGCTACACGCTATGGGCCCAAATAATCGAAGGTCGGTTCGGTTATTGCTTCCACCGGGCAAAACATAAAACGTTCTAACGTTCCCCACGGAGCTCTGGTTTGGTATTTCGTACGGTCGACATGAACATGCGGCCGCTTCGCCACTGCTCAATAGAAATCGTTTAAAATGGTGGCTCCGCGGTGCGATGTGTATCGCTAATGAAAGTGAGTTTCTTGGCACCGAGAATGCCCCAACGGTCAGGCCATGCCATGCCGGTCCGCTGGGTTGGAATTACGACGCGAGACGCGACTTGATTGGGAAGACACGACGTCGTCATCATCGAGCGGACAGTGTTTCGTCATCGTCACCGGCTGTGGCAAAGCGAATCCCTCATCAACCAATCAGCGGCCTACATTCTGGCTGCAAGCTAGAAGATAGAGGAATTGTCCAGAATGACTTACCTTTGTGGTTCAAACTTGATGGCAACCGTGGCACCCCAGCTCGTGGAACATACGAGATCATCGATCTGGCCGACTCCCATTCCGGATGATTCCGGTTCCCCTTCATCACTCGTGAGCACTAGTAGTAGCTTAGTCCGTTCGAATGGTGACTGGGCGTTGATTTGAGAAGGAAGCAATTCCACCAAAACGCGTCGATTATCACTTTGCACAGTTGGGCTCAACGTCGGAAAGCGAAGATCCTCACGACACTCGAGCCGTCCTCCGGTCGCCCTCCACGTGGCCAGTTGGTTTCCCGTATCGTACGATTCTTCGTTTAGAACCCGGAATGTGCGATCATCGTCATCGTCGCTGACCGGAACC
>NC_064877.1:1875000-1877500 GCF_943734665.1 Anopheles aquasalis | reverse complement strand
CGAACGACTGCAGGAGGGGCGGGAACCGCTGGAGACACCTTCGAGCAGTTCACCAACTTCTGAAACCCCGGGTGGGTTTAAACGCTTATACAGCCACCGCGATATAGGGCCACGCTATACAGCAAACAAGCAAAATAAAAATTTTCCTCGCGAATTGCTCCCGCTCCGGAAATTGTGCAGCCCAGAAAGCCAGCCTCTAGCGCCAGTGAAATGTGCGAAGGTAAATGCAACAACGGGGCCCAACCACGGGGAATTTGGCCACATTTGCGCCCGTGAATGTGTGCGATCGTGAGCGAGTGCGTGCGTGCGTGCGTGCGTGCGTGTCCCTGCCTCGGCCTTTGCGAAGGAAGAAGGCCAGCCAAGTTCGAAGTAAAACTGGCGAAAGAGAAAAGAACGCTGTGCGGGGTGCAAATTACTGCGGGGTATGTGGAATATTATTTTCGTCAACGCCAGAAGCCAGCAGCAGTAGCAGCAGCGAAAATTGTGATCGCGAGCCTCCTGTCCCCGATCGTCCCCTCCCCCCCGCCACCCCCCGATGCCGAGCATAGAATGTTGGAATGTGGAGTCGAATGCAAATTTGCGTGTGTGTATGTGCGTGTGTGCGCGTGTGTTCAGTCAGTGATGGAATGAAGGAGGGCTGTGGTGGTGGTGGCGGTGGCGACGGGCGAAGGGGCGCAGCAAATCCTTCCTCGGCCACGAGTAAACAAACGAGCAAACGGCGGAGCCTCCGTGGAGGACAGTACCCCCCGCCTCCGCCCTACCACCCTCTCCTCTACCGCATTCCTGCCGTGCGGGGGCTTATCTCACTTTTTTATTGGACAAATTAACCCACGGAATCACGGAACTTCTTCCGTGCGAGTTCTCGGACGGTTCGGAATCCGTGCAATCTCCGTTAACTCGCCATCGTCGCCAAGGGATTGCGCAGATCATCCGACGATCGTGGCGAGGATTACGTGGAAAGCTCGCCGCTCTGGAATTCTGGGAAGAACGCAAGACAAGACGGTCGAGAGCATAAGTGCGCAACGCGACGTAAGCCGTAACCGTTCCGTGGTTCATCTTTATTATCTAAATTAGTAGCAGGCGGCGGTGAAGTGTTCGTGCTCGGTAGAAAACAGTAGCCTACTCCGTCGGCAGCATAACAGAGGAAGGGTTGTTGTGTGAGCCAAACGCGTGTGACGTCTTCCGTTTTTGGCGATCGGTGGGGGGTTTCGTTTTTTTTTTTGCTTCTTTCTTCCTTTGCATTCCGTGCATTCCACGAATAATTAGAATAAGCTTACTACTAGCGCGCGCGCGGGTGTGTGTGCGAGCACGGCCGAGATGAGATGAGATGATGGCCCCCGTTCTATATGAGTCACGGCCTCACACGCGCGCTATGCAGTTGGTTTATTTCTTTTCGCCTCGCCACACCACCCCCGCCTGCGGCCAGGCCAAGGGTGCACGGTGGAATCCCAATGATTTACCCAAAGATCAGCTCTCGCGACCACTGCGCCATTTAGCCTGCACCATTTGCTCTGCAGCACTAATCGTACGATTTCTCTTCTTTTCGCCACCTCTCCCACCTGACTGGCCAGTTTTAGGAAATAGCAATAAGTTATGCATATTATAAGTCAAAATGAATGGAAAAGGCGGCAAAGTCCCGTCGTCAGTGGCACGCCACTCGACGTACAATGCGATCGCACTGGAGCAGATCAAGAACGAGCTGATGCCCTACGAGACGGGCCAGTCAATGGGTGGTAGTCAGGTATGTACAAAGCAGGCGATCGTGGAGGCCACACAATGCTCACCCATCGCTATCATCCTCCCCCCTCCCATACAGATCACGGCCCCGCTCAAGCGCAAACCTAGTATCGAGAAGGATGCACCGCAATCACCGCTGCATATGCAGCGTACCAGTCCGGCGCTCGATTCCGGTGCGGGCAGTTCGCGATCGAATAGTCCCCACTCGCAGCAACCGTTCGTCGCACTCGGTCGCAGCTCACAGTACTCACCGTCACCGTGTCCGATGAACTTTAGCGATGCACCACCCATCCCTCCACCACGCTGCTCTTCGACACCGTCGACGCCACAACCGCCAAACCCGATGCACCTGCTGAAACGCATGTCTCCGGCCTCGGTGGCGTCGGCTCGCAATGGTCAGTTCGGTGCGTCGCAGTCACCGGCCCGCGGTTCTTCGCCGATCTCGAACAGCAATCAGCTCCGGCAACCGATCATCGTGCAGAACAGTGCGCAGGTGCAGCAGCAGCTGAGCCAGCAGATGGCCGTGTACACGGGCAGTGAACCACCACCACCGTATCCCCAGATTGGACCTTCCTCTCCGCCAAACTATCTACCTTCGTTTCACAGTCGCCAAAGCCCGACGCAATCGTCGCAAGAGTTCCGCAAGAGTCCCAGTTCGGGCTTCTACTCGAGCGCCTCCATCGCGTCCTCCAGTCCCATCACCGTCTCACAAGGTGCTACCGGGAGCGGCGGTGGTGGTGGTGGTGGTGGTGGTGGTGGCGGT
>NC_064877.1:1862500-1870000 GCF_943734665.1 Anopheles aquasalis | reverse complement strand
TGATAAGCAGGGAAACAAACCAACAACTTGGGAGGTACAGGAAAACAGATGGACAACAAACGAATTTTTGGCCTTAATATTTATATATCGCGCAGTGAGTGAATCCAGATGGAAGCTAAACAAAACCAACAAAGGATATCGATGGAGCAGAGATGGCGTTTGTGGTACATCTTTTTCTCATCACAAATAAAGAGGAATAAAATCAAAAATCAAATTGCCAATCATTCGATATTAATCTGTTTCCATGGTGCATGGTGAGACCATTGGGAGAATGTTTATTTCCACTCACATTCCGCTTCCTGCGACCATCACTCGAGCACAATGACATCGACTGGATCAGCAGATGGCTTGGGCTGCTTTCCGCTGGAGCCCTGACCGCTGCCTACGGCTGCACTAACGCTTTCCGTTTCACGCGCTTTGTTTGCCTTCTGCCGTTCCGCCAACTTTTGCTGCAATGTTTTGGCTTGCTGTTGCTGATTGGAACTACAAAGACATGATTTGTACGCTTGGATTATTGGACATCATTCGATCTTAACCATCCGCTTCGTGCTTACCCTCCCAGTTGTTGCAGCATGGACGGCATCGAACCGGAGGATGGTGACAGTGACGCAATGCTGGCAGTGTTTCCCGCTGGCGACACCGTTCGGGCATATCCATCGACCGGAAAACCCGCCGGCAAGGGCGTTATCGTAGCACCTATCCGTGGAATCGGCGTGGTCCCACTGTGGAACACACGATTCACGGCCGCCGACGAACTGGCAGTCGCTGTGGATGTTGCTTTGTTCGCCGCCGACTGCTTTGCTGACTGTTTGCGTCCGGTTCCTGCTTTTGACTTTGGCACTGGCGGCGGGACTACTGGTTGTGTATTCAGTGCTTCATTTCTTGGCAGCAATAACGAACGTGCCATAGGATACTTCTTCATCAGTTCCGTGTAGGTTGCAACGAGATCTTTCATGTTTGGCGCAGCTAAAGTCGCAGCAGTTCCTGCGATGGAAGATTTCGATGTGCCTGCCGTTGCTGCGGACAGGAACTTGCTTATGTTCGGGTCAGTTATTGGTGGCTGCAGCATTCCTGGGACAAGTACGGGTTCAATTGATAAACCTGGTACACCAAGCTGCGGTATGGCCGGTGGCGGTGGTGTAGGACGTGCGTACGGAGTTGGCCGTGTACCAAGCGCCTTCTTGCTCTTAGCCTTACGATTTCCGCTGGAATCCTGTTTTTGGCGTCCCGTAGGAACTGGACCATCGCTAGGTGTTATGGTAAGCATCGGCAGTGGCGATGCTACGCGACCAGCACCGCGTTGCGTGGAGCTTCCAGCGAAGGGAGAGGATACTCGATCACGTTTCACGTTGGTGGATGAATGGGATGCACCTATCGTGGAGAGTGTGATTGTAGCAAGCTGTTGCTGCTGTTCGAAGTTACTGTACAGGAGTGGCGAGGCAACACTGGATGACGATTTTCCTGACTTTTTGCCACCAACACCACTTGTAGGGAACGTCTGTGGGGATTGCGCTTGACCAGAGGAATAATGTTTAGAGCTAACCGTGGTGGACGCCTTCGGAATCATCATGGTTGAAGCTGGCAGTTGCGGCGGAGTATCCGTGTTTCGATCGGGATTGGGTGACAGCGACGATGTCGCTGATTGATGCATCTTAAAAGTGGCTGCAACGTTACAATGAAATAGTAAAAAATGTTGGAAAGAGAAATTTATCAAACGAATAGCTTCTCCAACTCACCCAAATACTCGGTTAAAGCAGCCGTCATCATCGGATTGTTGCCAATTGAAGCAATATTAGGCATCTGGCTGAATATTTTCAAATATTGCTGGAACAGGGCAGTGGAGCTTGTGCTTGCACCAGCTGCTGCTGAGCCGGTTAAGCAAGAAGCTGATGGCAGAGCATCCGATAACTGGGACGAGGATTTCATTGCGCTCGCTGGTGGCAGTGCAGCAGCAACCGTAGCAGCGGTATGCTTGGCAGCATTCAGGTCTAGGTTGCCCGATGTCGATGAAGCAGCCGAAGCAGCAGCAGCAGTTCCCGTGTCGAGCATTATCGGTGTGATAGTCACACGAGAGGAAAGATCCGTCATCATGCTACCGATTGCACTAGACGGTGCACCGTAAGGATGTGTCTGTGACATTTGATAGTTATGCTGCTGTTGCTGCTGCTGCAGTTGTTGGTGTATGGAAGGAAGATCATTTGCCAGCGGATTAGTTGCCATGGTTGGCGTGGTGACTTTCGACATCGGGATACGTCTGTTTTGTTTCGTGAGTCCTGGAATGAAATTCTGTTCCGACAATATACAAACATTAGACAACACTTTAAGCATTACACTTCATTTCAAATCCCGAGCAACACTTACGGCCGATATCGGTTGCATAGGAACGATCATTGTTGCTGGCACCTCTCCAGCACCTCCCTGTTTGCCGCCATTCGCTCCGGCCGTACTACTTGCAGCCGATCCGGAACCGGAACCATTCGTATTTTGTTGCTTTTCCTGCGTTTTGCGATAATTGATCTCGTAGGTGCACAGCTTAATGGAGAGATCAAGTACGTTGCTGTTGTCCGGCAATTTGGCCACCTTATCGCTCACAAATGCACGGTAAGCATCGGTCAGCAGGCAAGCGAACATTGGTTCCTTGGTCGGCATTACCTTCAGGATCTTACGGTAAGCCTTGTACGCGTCGATCATAAGTGAAAGCAGATCGGTATCATTCCGTGCATCGACCGCCTTCTTCAGCATACTTCTGTAAACTTGGATGCAATACAGCATTGCCTGCTGGACCAGCTCTTTGCGCTCGTAATCGTTAAGGTACTTTCTGCAATATTTGGAGAAAAAAAAACCGCACATGAGATACTCGTAATGAACCACTGTTAACGAAGACAATTACTTACTTATCTGGTTCCGGAGTACGTTGCAGCTGCATCGCAAGATCGACCAATATTTCATGCTCGTTAAACTCTTTCAGCGTTTCCATTAGCACAATGACGCACTTGGAAATGTGCGATGCAAAGTTTCCCGGTCGATCGATATCCGATGCCGGAATCCTCCATAAACCCTAGGAAGGCAATACATGGCGATGAAGATAAAACACTCTTGCAGGACCAAAGAACTTTATGCTTTTACTTACGTTGAAGAAGTTTGTGGTTTTCCGCTCCGTGAAAAGACCTGGAATCTGTGTACCCAGGGTGGTGCGGTAGTTACCCAGCAATAATTGCCTGGCTTTGTCGAACGATTTCGTGTCGCCGGGAGCATGCATATAATGGTGCACCAGACGGTACATTGATTTGTAGTGCTCCGGGAAGCGAGTGATGCATTCTTCCAAATTTTTAATGCAATGTTTGAATATTGTGTCTCTCTCAGTCGTGCTTATCGTTTGTTCATTCTGTAAACGATACGGAACATGTTGAATCAGGGAAGCAAGATTCTGGAACGAGGGAAATATACCGTAAGCTCGTCTTCCGTCGAAGAAGTATCACTATCGGAATCAGATGACGTATCCGTATCACTGTCCGACGAATCACTGCTCGAGGAAGAGGTGCTTGTTGTGGTGGTAGTGGTCGTAGTGGAAGATGTTACGGCACTCTCCTGCGATCCACGGCGTGCTGGTTGTCCTTCAACGAGTTGCTTGATCACCTCTACTCGAACGTGTTCTAGCACGCGTCCTGTTTGCTGGTTGGCCGATGCTGATGATGGAACATTTTCATCCGCAACTACTGCCGACGGATGAGCGGACGTTGTACTGGGCATTTCTGTCGCCGGAGGACTGCCGACCGACGGCAATGGTTCAACGGTAATTAGCTTATCGCCATTTGCACCATCCGGATCCGGAACTCCTTCTTGTGATTGTTGCTTTACTTCATCTGCCGCTTTACCAACAGCAGCCATAGCTTCGGACTCCCTAGCAACCTTCGGTGAAGGTACCGAGGTGTCAGCAGCATTCGTAGCAACCGGTGGCCCGGCATTATTACTTCCGTTGTTGTTGGGTGATATTTTACGTTTCAGCATATTTTCGTTTATCTTTGCGCGATTCACCGCAAACGGACTCGTGGCTAGTTCTTTTAGGGTCCGCAAAAATAACCTGGAAGTTTTCTTTTTGATTGGTGAATGCTGCTCTACGTACTTGATGATAGCAGCATTGATGCGATAGAAGACCTCCAACGCCTCGATCGCTAGCTGCGAAGGGCTGCTGTGATTAATCTTGATCGGATAGGTTGCATTACACTCGTACAGATATTTGGCTGATTTCAAATAGTGCGTCAGGTACACGGCCGGATGTTCCTTTTTCTTTTCCGCTATCTTTCCCAGCATGTAGTGATGCAACCAAATTTCGTCCTCGTGATTATTGCCACTTTCCTGCTGCTGTTGCTGATGTTGATGTTGTTGTTGCTGCTGTTGCTGCTGCTCTTTCTCGACCTCTTTCGATAGCTCTGGGGACGAAATCTTTTCCAGGCTAACTTTGTTAAAGCAGGAAAATGCAATATCGAGGCAGCGTTCCTTGTGTGTTTCGACCAACGCAAAACTGAAAGACGAACATGAAGCAAATTTAAACGTATTTACACTAAAAACCGATGCCATTTCATCCTACCTCTCCATCGAAAGAGTATCACTCAACAATTTCAAACTGCGGGAGCAAAACGAATGAATGTTGTACGCGAACGACCCATACTCAATCCAAAGCTGTGCATCGTTTTCGTTTAGCTGCAAGCACTGATCGAAGCACTTCATACCATTGTCGGTTTCATCCAGAAATTCTTGCAAACTGAAAAATGGATAGAAACATTTTAAATACATTGCACTAGACAAATAATAGATGTTCATCAAATAACATACGGTATCACTTCGGTGGAGTTTAGTTTCGTTTCCACCCTGCTGGCCTTTGACAGTGAAATGCCGGCCCACGAATCGAATCGCGTCGGTTCTAGGGCAAGATCCATCACATAGTACTTGATCGCGCGTGTGAAATCGCGACTCTTGAAGTAATAATCAGCCAGCAGATAGAATATTGGCTTGATTTCGCTTTGCAATACATTGGCCGCATCTGGTAGTGTGTTGCCTTTGCCATCGATAAATTCCGAAATCGGCAGAGAAAGCTTCGTTACGTCTATCTCGGTCGGAATAAGCGCGATAATACGCTGCAGCAGAGCCTCCATATCGGCGGAAATTGATTCTAACCTGCATGATACGTAGATGATATAGCAATATGCATACAAAAAACGATCCACTGATGATGCTTACTTGTACGAATTGAATTCCGGAAGATTATCGGGCCGATAGAGATCAAACAGCTGAACTGCTCGGGTCCAGTTCAGCGACACCTGAACGGCTCCATGGTCGTGGATGTGACGCAGCCGAGGCCGTTTCTGGGGATAGCCATACAGGCAGTAGGTAACCTGTTCCAGATATTCGTTCAAAATTTCACGAAACGGTTCCAGCAAAGGTGAGCGTATCTTAGGTACGACTACATCCAGGATATGGAATAGAAGTCCACTTTCACCTTTGGAACACCAGTTCTTCCTGTCAATCAAGTGGCAATCAGTTAAATGTGTGTAAATCGTAAGAGTTATAACATTTACTTACTTGCCCAACAGCTCATGAGCAACGAAACACATCATGACGGAATTGCACAACCGTTCAGGATCTGATTCGATCGTTCCGTTCTGATCTTGAATCGACGGTGTTTGATTCACTTTAATCAAGCAATCCAAATCATCTTGTCTGCAAAAAAAAAACGAATCATAAGCGGACATTTTGATTTTTGTTGCTATTTCCCATATTACCTTTCTAAAATGTAATAAAAAACTATCCACGCTCTCCAGCAATCGATAAGACACAATTGAGCGGTATAATTTTTTTCAACACTTGGATCCAGCTGGTGCGTTAACAGTCGGTACAGTGATTGTATGAGTCTCGATGTTTGAGAACCAAGTATTTCCACTGGAAGTAAAGTAATAGTGTTTGAGTAAACGGTTTTGCTCACCGACTACAGGCACTACTTTATATTGATATGCATACGTATGAAAAATCCTTCCTGCTTGATGATAGAATGAATGTATAATTGGGCGAAATTAACATTACTGGCCCATGTTCGTGTTTTGCGGCTATCGTGCTGACCAGCTGCTACCACGAACTGATGGACAGAATAGGTGAACACTTTTTCTGCCCAAATCAAACATTCCTGCAATTGATCGACGGAATATCATAAGTTTGTGTTGGCAACTATCATCGTGTGCACCACTCACTTCCATTTCTGCGATGCTCCAGAGAGACTCGAGCAGCATCTGGGATTGCATCGTCAGACTAAGTACTGTTTCGTTGGGGTTACCGACAGTCGTGTAGTAGCGAAGAGTATCCTTCAAGATGTCAACCACCTGTTCGTGCTCTCCATCTTCATAGTGGCGCCTCACTCGTTCAATGCGCAGTTTACGTTCAGCTTCACCAATCAATTCCTCAATTTTCTCCAAACTGACACAAGTGTTGGCCTGCTGGTTTGGGAAATTTAGCACTATCCGTTGTCCATCCGAATGGCATAAATTATCTTGCAGCTGAAATATCATCAGTTCAGAGTAGTTACTCTCAGGTATTCGCCAGACACCTTAAAGGCGACACCGCTTACCAAGTACAGGTTCTCAAGTGCAGCATCAAATTTTTGAGCACTGCATTCCACAATGTATGCGATCCACTGTAATCGAATGCGATAGACGGCAACGGTTCTCTCGTTCGGCAAACTATCCACATAGAAGCGACACCGATTGAATATCTCATCATCGAAGGCATCAAGAATGCTGTAGAAATTGACAGGCAGGAGATTAATTTGGACATAGTTCTTAGCAGATTGGTAAAGTGGTCATGCGCACCCTCTGGATTCATCTCGTGTTTCCGCTAATCCTGCATCTAGTTTCAATTCCAAGTAGAATACCGATATTTGAAATATCAGTTCAAGTCTCTCAGGAGATAGCTGATTCCACGCCTCATAGTCTGTATACTGCACGAACGAGTTGTGCAACTTTAGATATATGGGATGCAGTTCGGCTTTTGTTGCAATACCCCATGATCTCGAAATGTGCACAAGAAATCCGTACATCAACGCGTAAACGTCGATATCATTTTGCTGTAAAGAAACGGAAAATTTAATGCCTCTAACATCGAACATGGAACCAAATGAATGCTACCTTCATTTCGTTTATAAATGCGTGTAAATTGCATTCACTACAAAAGTCCGATTGCGTTATGGCCGACACTTCCGCAGCCGCAATCTCAGTACCAGCATCCGTGCCGTCATCTCCCTCGGAACTCTTACGTCTCTGGTCCAGCGTGAAAGGTGACTTTTTCAGCTGTTTTTCCTCGCTGAAATTTGAAACCAAACGTATCAATGCATGATCAATGATAGTATTTTATATTTTTATATACTCACGATAGATGCTGTTTGACCGAAAGCTTGAAGAATGATTCCACTGTCGAATCAGCCGGATCATTTAGCTCTTGAATGCTCTTCTTGCG
>NC_064877.1:1852500-1857500 GCF_943734665.1 Anopheles aquasalis | reverse complement strand
CCCTTGCATCGGATCCCCAGCATCGGAGCCACAGTTGGGTGAAGCAACATGCAGACAGCTGGCCGATGGTGGGGCTACGAAGAAGGTGGTAATGGGGCGCAGATAAACAAAATCAAATGTTATCTCTTGTCATATCTCTCCTACCATTTTCCATCCTTGCAACTGTCTGTGCACCGAAAGCCGAAGCCCCCCATCGGCATCGAACGGCACACAGCATAGAAGGCGCAAGCATAGAGCCGATTTTACCCTCCCTTCCGGATTGTGCGACCGAACCGCGTGGATCGCGTGGGGCTGATCGCGAGATGGCGAGGGAAATTTTATTGCTGTATGATGAGGAAGCAAATCAACAAACGAGCAGCAAATCACAAAGAAAAAGCACCAGCCAGAGACCGAGGACCGTGAACCCCTTGAATCAACCACAACAGAGTATTGAAAACGCCTCAAGTGATCATCGGTCATGTAGTTATAGACTGAAGATCGAGAGCTGATCGAAATGGCGCCAACAGATCCGGGCCTTCCTATTCACTCAACTTAATGTTACCAACAAACTAATTTAAGAGTTCTGTAAGATGTAATCGAAACTTTCAAAAAAAAAAAACATATCTGGCACAGAATTTAATTAAGTTTAGTTCAAATGCTTCGCTACAGTAGCGATGTTTGAAGGAAGTACAGTAGCGAATCGAATGGCAATAAATATATGCCAAACTGGTTCCCTGGCCAGTCTCATCGGTGAATCGTGTTTTCCTTCCCCTACTGAGAGTGTCAATCAAAAGGAGGCCAAACCTTAAGTCTCTTTCACTGGACCTGGGCCGGTTTCGTACGGCGGAATGGCGGAAAAACTGTAACGAAAAGCGCCATGCGCTAACCGGAGTACTGCTAAGCACAGGTTTTGCCAGTTTTGGGTAATCTACGCGCCCTCCGCCTATGTACTCCTCACATGAGTTTGGAGTGCGGCTAAAGGATTCCTGGATCTGTGCACCAGCAGGTTTATCTTGTACCTATCGAATTGAACGTGATTCAACTTACTTTTCCTGTTCCAATTATAGCTCCATAAGGAGACCAAACCTGTTTGCAAGTGACCGAGATTGCGGCGAGTGCAGACAGTTACGTTAATGCTGATTTTGAGGAAGCATAATCCTTTCGTTTTACCAATTCGTGACGAGCACTAACTCGTCATGTTTGCAGTTGCAATTGATTTAATCTAGATGGAAGTAACTTAACAGTTTCCTTTGTTATTTGGTGTGAAAATCACGTCATAACTTGCTTGCTTCGTAATGAATAGCGCGATGTCATTTTGGACCCAAATTCATGCGTACCCACGTTTGTTGAACCAAACCATACGTGCGATCGACTGTAGGTTCTGTTTTTTTTTAATTGCTCTTTCTCCTCTCTTTATCCTCCCTGTGTCGATCTTTGCATACCAAACGTAGCGCCGTGGCGTGGAAAAGACGTAACGTTGGACAACTCCCCGTGGACACTAGTCAATTGCATAACGATGCTTCGTATCTTCGCACCTCATTACGCCCCTTGTGTTAGCATTTTGCGCCGTTTGAATAATAAAACCGCGAAGATGACGCTGATGTAGATGGTGTTGATGAGGATGAGGATGATGATGATGATGATGATGGATTCCTGCAGCATATCATAAATATTATCGCTTTCTAGTACTTCATTGTCTGTGCGTGAGAAAACCGTAACGAGTGCTCCGAGGCGCTAGTACCGATGAAATTGACGATGAAACAAACACAAATCGCCAGATGTGTTTATTTACTTCCTCGCTTGTTAGTTTTATCGCAAAGGGGCCGTTCGATTTAGTTTTGTTGGTATGTTGCGTTGGGTTCGTCGCTTTTAGAAATTGAAGTCTTTCGCTTGTTCGTTGAAACGTTAGCTGATTTTTTCGCTGAAAACAATGAAACTTATTTAAAATCCAAAAGCCTCTTAGACTATCCATACTAATGGCTGTTTTGTGTCGTAATAGATACTGTTACAGATTCAGTTTCGAACTCATTTCGATCCAATTTGGACGGTAATAATTTCGCTGACACCATTTTGCACTATCGAGTTGATACCATCTCCCTTTACTCCCTTTCGTCTTGGAGGATGTTTTGTTATCGATTCCCTGTCATCAATCAAAGCAAGGGAGGCATGCTCACCCCGCTCACCAGCTAACAGTGTGCCGGTGGGATGCAATAATTAATTTCCGTTTCCGCGTGCATGGCGTATCGTGGAACATAAAGCATCCGAGGAAGATCAAGAGCAGATTGATCGTAAAAAAAAAAGTTCACGGTTTCAGCCAAGCATGAACAGAAGCAAAGAAATGAAGGAGAGTAAATGTTTTCTGCTTCCTTTGCAGACGATGATTGCGCTTGCATAATGATAAGCGGTTTAGGTGTTCTTTTTTGCGGACAGTGCCATACACTGCGCTACGTCGGTTGGTTGACAAATTATTTTGATTCAAATGGAAAATAATTTTGTTTACGCACGAAAGAAGAGAAATAAAGCCACACAAGTGAAGTGGTTTTAAGCCGTCTGTTTGTGGGATAGAGAAAAAAAATCGACATAAACGCTAGTGGCCGCCACTGTTTGCACGGTGGATCCGGCGAGGGTTCATCTCGTGCCTCGTCCGCAGTGCCTTCTCCACTTTACTTTTCCAGAAGCATCTTTGCTTCACGCAATATTAAAAGCGCGATCACGCACACTGGGAACGTTGGCCACGGTTTTCCTTCTCTCCGTCGATGGTATGTTGCGGATCGTTCCGGCGGAGCTTGCGCCGAGGAACTGGGCACACTTTCACTATCAATTGGTGCCACTTTTCTTATTTGCTTTCGCTCCCACCCCGCCCGATCCTCCGCCCCGTGTGATCGATAATAGTGAAAAGAAAAAAGCTGCCGTCACGTACGTTTACGCATCACGTTTTGAGGAAATGTGGAAAGGTTCTCTCAACCGTGATGCAGGAAATGCATGAATCACGTCGTCAGGTTGATGTGCGACGCAACGCAGGGACAAGCGCATTGTGCTGGAGTGTTCTAATGACACACATTAAGAAACTGTTTAATGGAACATTTTATGAGTCATTCCCAAAAAAACGTGACTGCATTTTGCTTCATGGTTATCAAATTCCGTTTTCCTCTTTTTAACTCTAGAGTTTCAGAGATGAAAACGTGTTTGATACAAGCTCCAGTCAGTAAACATAGACTCATAACATCTCGTAGACCACTACAAGGTAGGACTTTCAGACGTTAGCCTTCGGATTCGTGAGTTGAGAGGCACGAAGAAAGAAATAAAATGATTAAAATAAAACCTTCTCCACACACGTCAGCACAGACTTCGTAACAAAGTGATGAGAGGTGCAAACTAGGTCGAGTTTGGATGAGGATTGTCTCGTTTCACGCTCTATCACATTCACTCATTTCCATCACGGATTGTCGCGAGGAAACCAACCAGACGGGATGATGTAATGAGTGGCCCGCGAAATCTCTTCGGCCAGTAACAAATCGGGTACGAGATTAATGTTTATTTTTTCATCGATAAGCGGCATGAATTACATTTCTTGTAAGTAGCATTGAAAGCCACGATCAAATGTTGGACTCCTTTTGATATTGCTAATCACCCTCCCGATGGATTGATATCGAATTCGAGAAGGTTGAGGAATGAGGAAAAACTGTTCTAAACCTACAAATCATAAATAAGCAAGTGATGCATAAGCCTACGCAACGTAACCACCAACTAATACATTCATTTTTTTTTCACGGGAAAAATCGGGCACACACCAATGCCGGCCCACGGTTTGATGTTAAATAATGATAAATGTACGATACATAGTAATATATGATATTACTGCTCCGATGCGTCCCTGTTGCCCGGCGGTTTACCGATAAAGTTGATCGGGATTCTGCTTCAGTGCGTCTTTGAACTTGATCGAGCCCCGGTTCCGGCTGTATTTGGGGTCGAACTTCTTCTTTACCCGCTGTTCGTGTTTGCTGGAAGCCGAACCGGAGATGTCGCTAGCCTTCCCTGTCGGCAGGGGCCTTCGCAGGTGCCCGGCACCTAAGCCATGGGAATCCTGCTTGTGGGCAGGACGTTTCTTGGTCGTAGCTTTCGTCCCTTGCGAGGCACCAGTCGGGTTGTGAGTGGTGGTCGAAGATGTGGCCGGTGTGTCGGCCGGGTGACCTACGTAGGACGCTGGTGGCCCGTAAGGTTTCACGTGCTTGGAGAAGCTCTTCTTAATGCTGTTACCGTAGACAACGGGAACATTGGTCACGGCTACCGTCTCGGGCAGCACGGAGAAAGTCGTTACGGGAGGGGCTGGCTGTGTGCTGAGCTCCAGCAGTCCCGGGCCTAGTGGTTGCGTCCAGGGACTCGCGGCGAATGGTGGTGCGAGCGTACGGTTGTAGTGTACCTCGATGTTGCTGTAAGACTGCGCCGCACTACCACCAACCGCCGCCGGTGGTCTACCATCGGATCCGTAGAACATGCTAGCATCATATGCTGGCCCATGCCGGTGTGCTGTGGATGCATTTTTGAACGCTACCGGAATCTTCACAGTCGACGAACTGCCATGTCCTGGCGCGCTGGATGAGGTAGAACCAACGCAGTTCCAGCACTTGCTCCGATCCTTCGTACGCTTATCCTTTCCCATCGGAGCCGTTCCCTTCGAGCGGGTTTTCTGTCCGAGATGCACCGTAGGCTTCGGAGCAGTGGACGAACCAACGCTAGTCAGCTTCCCCTTCGAGGGTCGCACACTAGACAATGCCGTGGGTCGGGACTTTTCTGGAGCAACTGTCACACCTTTCGGTTCTGAGTGTTCCGGTACTGAATCCCCCACAGCGGCGATGGGATTCGATTGAACTCCGCCCGGTGCCTTGACACTGACCGGTTTCCGGTTCGAGGCGATCGGCCGCCAACCATCATCTTCAGGGAACAGTGTATGGATGGTGGCTTCTACCTTGAGCTCTTCGCGTCTTTCCAGATCCCGAATAACGGAGTTTTCAAAGTGTTTG
>NC_064877.1:1837500-1850000 GCF_943734665.1 Anopheles aquasalis | reverse complement strand
GTCATTGAGATGGAAAAAGCGGTAATATAGTCTAGAGTAATTAAGGGTAAGCTAAGAATAAACGCACGCAACATAAAACAGGAACATGATGCATTTAAGAAACGTCCATCGGGATGCCATGGTCTATCTGCCTATTGTTGCAAATTCACGGAATTGCACTTACGGTGACTGTGTATCCAACCCAGCACTCTACCAAAAATCATCACCAACAGTGCTGATCGTATGCACAGCCGTATTCCTCTGGAGTCATCCACTGCAAGATGGTGAATGGATATAGCATAATTATCAGCATACCTTGTGAACCCAGAAAATAGCACCGACGCTTACCGTAAAATTTGCATCTTTGTAAAATACTCCATGGGAGTCATTGCTATCGATTCCATTCCGTAACTTGGTACCGGTTTGTCCGCACTATAACCGAGCACCTTGAAATCCGTCTTCTGGTACGTACGGTGATGCACCGGTTTGATGCGCGTCTTCGTCATGTGCACGTTCTTGTAATTGATCGGCACGTGGAACACTAACCGGTCTCCGCTGATCGCCGACTCGCAGCATAGCACACTGCTGAACAGGATCACCATCAGTACCATCAATTTCTGGCAGTCGAAAGAAGGAAAGAAAATGTTCTATGTACAGTATTAGCAGATTTTTTAGCTACTCAAATAGACTACCTACGGTGTACTGATTCATGCTGATAAAAAGTAGTGCAGGAAGGATAGGCTACCGTATACGATCGGAAATATTTTGCCTTTAAACCTCGGTGACTGTCTGATCGAAAGTGACTCTTAAAAGTCGCCTTGCAGTTCCATTTATACCGCTCTCTCATGGGATGCTGGTAATCAGTTCAAATGTTTACATCTTTGCACAACAGATACTACGTGCGAGGCTATTGGTAACGAAATTTAAGACGCCTGATTGAAGCTAAATTTTCAAACTCCTTCTAACCCCTGTGCTACACGATGTACGAGCACCTAGGAATCGAATTACGAATGCAAACGCTGGACTTTCTTCGGTGGAAACAGTATTTCTTGATTTACCTCGCACCCGCTTTTACCTCTGTCAGCAGTGTCGCGGGAAGAAACCGTGACGCTCGGCGAAAGAAAGTACCGGACGCCAGTGCGCATTGAACTGCAACATCATGATTTGTCATTGACATTCGCTGAAGCGCACATCAGTTGCTACTTAACCGTGACACTGTGAAGTTGTCTATTATGCGATCACCCTTTACACGCCCTTCAACGCATCATGATCAGGTGCTTGACCGCGGTTTACGGACTGGGAGTAACCGTTACGTAATAAGTATGTTACGATTAATGAAAATCTAATGGCTGGAAAGGTGCGCCAGCAAGTGTAAGTTCAACCCGTCATGTTTCCTAAACGGTTAATCATCCGTAATCAGCCTAAGCGGTGCAAAATATAGGCAAGAGTGCGTGTTTCGGAATTACCAAACAGTTTTTCAAATGGCTCAATTCAAAGTGGTATTGAATTAATCATTGCACTTAAAGATGAAATCATATTTATTGTTTGAACATAACCGAACTCCTTTTTAAAGATCCACTATTTTTCATTATGATTAAATTTACGGTAATTTAATGTAATACCCGTCTGTTATAATATTGCTGCTATGCATTAAATGATTAAATCAAGCTACCACATTTATTCATTTAATGCATAGCATACAAAAATACATATTAATTCATACAGTTTAGGTTGTGTTGGAAACAAAGTTCATTTTATTTAAATAATAATAGATTTCACGTCATACATTGCGGCTTGATACCAGAACCGGTTACATGACACCGTATGCCTTTTTCTTTTTGGATTTTTTCACTGTGCTCTGCTTGCTATCGGCGATTGACTTTACACCGAACGACTTGTCCCAATTGTAGCCCATGTCCGAGAGATATTTCGTTTGCGCAAAGTTCGGTAGCTGCATCGCCTCTTGAATCATCAGCTGATCGGACAGTTTCTTCTGCTGCCGGTAGTAGTCGCGCAGATACTCCGAATCGAAGGACTCTCGCAGGTCAGTGGACGTGGCACCGGATAGCCCGTGGCTAGTAGGTGTCTCCATGGTGTTCCGGTAACGCATCATCAGCTCCTGTGCTATCTGTTTGGACAGTTTGTCCTGTACCATCGAGGAAAGGGTTGCGGCTGCCGCTGCTGCAGCCATTGCTGATGATCCTGATGACGAGGATAGTGCTGACGATGGAGAAGTGGCAAGGTTCGTAGGAATGGCAGCCGAGGGCATCCACGTACCTGGATCCATCATGTGTGGTTCCTGCAAGCTGGGCGGATATTCCTGAACAATCTTTTTCGGATGATACACGTGCATGTACTTTGTTTTCACATGAACGTGCCGGTTAATAATTTCTGGTACGTGCAGTTTAATGTGAACGCTGTTGTAAGAAGCAAGATGAAACGTATGCGTATGCGTGAAAATGGGTTCAAATGTGAAAATGGTAAGCACCACTTACTGCTCTGTATCCTCATCTGCCATGCACCGATCTCGGAGAAGCGTCGTGAACAGTCCCAAACTAAGAATTATTTGCTGCAGATTCATTTTGCGGTGATTGGGAAACTTTGAGAAATGTTTTACACGAACGAAAGCTATCAAGGGCCACAATCAAACTGATGGTTATGTCAACGCACGCTCTGCTTTAAATACAGTCATTACAAGATCTGCCAAAACCAGTGCCAGAGGATCTTTTGCATCCATTTGACCAGAACCAACGAAGCGTAGCGAAACATTTTGTAGCTTGTAATTGATAGTAGCACCAGGGTCGGGAACTACTCGCATCGTCCACCATGCATGCTGCTTGCCGCTTGCCCTATTGAATGTCACCTGTGTGAAATATTTGTAGCGGAACCATGGCGAGTACGAGACTTTCGTCACGTGTGGAAAATGCTTACCAGTCATCTACAGGCCGGAAGTTTCCGAAAGATATATATTTCACTTCCACCGTGCTGGGCCAGCATCGGACAGAAATGATTGCAGCTGGAAGATTACATCATCTAGTTAGAGATCGTGAAGACATGCTACATACTTTGCATTTCTTTCATCAAACGTGATCATAGAGTCCGAAAGAGGGAGTACCGATCGACGGTCCCGTTACATAAATGCAGAGGAATTCAAATTGAGTTTCTAGTCTTATGATTATGAAGAAACCAATACGTGCTATAAATGCAGCGGCATCCATTCATTCTTAAGAACACCTTTGTCGGCTTATAGCACAAGAACACCACCCATTCGATTACATATAATAAACCGAATTTTCTAAATGCACCCTTCAACGTACGTTAAAGGCATACCGGTTGTTCCTCATTGATTGAATGAGAGCAAGGCCTTCTGCTGGTTCCAGATTAACTTACTCTAATAACAGTGTGCTACCATTTAGAATGGTTATAAAACTCCAACTCAGTGATTATGCTCATCAGATGTGCTACATATTTATTGCTATTCATATCATCTACGAATGGCATTAGGTTAATAAATTCAAGAACTAGAAATCATAATCCTAACAGCGCTTTCCTGACACCTTCGACATTCGATGGTGTAGCATAACGCGGTGTCTAACACCTGCTATGAATGGCTAATATTAAGAAGATTTCTTAAAATAACAGTTCATTTGTGATTCGAAGCATAAATTCAGCTCGAACTGTCAATGCCAACTAAGCGCATTTTGTTTTCGGGGTTTGCTAAGTTGCACCGGTTCGATTCCCGTTTGATGCATTCTGAGGGCTGGTGCAAGAGCAAATGGGACATTTTATTAGATTTAGAAGGATTTTTAAAAGACAGAAAAAGGGGTTCGAGAATTCAGGTCATCGCCACACCAGGGCGCACACCGACCGAAACGATGATGGCTGCTCACAACTGACCGTTCTTGTGGAAAGAGAAAGTTGGTCACCCACAAGCGCGCAACCCTTGCTCCATTACGAGTTTGATTGTTGATTTATTTCCTTACTTTCGAGGTTATTTAATCGAACATAAATTATTAGGTTTAATGATCACAACGAAACCCATGTCGCAGGTATCGCGCCGCCGCACGGTCATGAGTTGAGTTTCAGGCCATCTAGGCATCCGTCACGGGTCAGCGAACTTGGAATGTTCGATCAAAAATGAACAAAAACAGAAAGCAAACCAACATCGCATCCCGAAAAGCGGATTTAATACACTTCGATCCTTAATATGGCTCCCAACTCCGATTCCTTCCGCACCCCTTTTCTGTCCCTTTTCTAGTGCAACCGGTGCACAAGCTCTGTCCCACACTGGTCCCTAGAACAGGAGAGATAGAGAGAAAGAGAGACAGAACAGTTCTTAGAACTGCTCGGACCCACATTTAAATTCGGACAGATAATATCTTAATCTCTTCCCGCTTCGGTCTTCGACCATTTAGACTGGGTTCCCATGACTCCTGCGAGGCATACCGCTTGGAGAACAAGGGTTCTCGGGGCGGCGATGCATTATTTCGTCTCTCCTCCCCGGGGATTGGCCGAGCTAGGAATCTCGTTCGGCAACATTTTTGTTCTTTCTTGTATGGATTCGTTGCCCAAGCGTGTCTCAGGAATTAGCTCGCCCATCGCTGTCCTGTCAACAGAGTTACACAGTTCATCAGAGACGCATTTCACCAAGTGATAACATTCTCCTGACACTTTCAAATGCCGTTAACAGTTCAAGGAAGGAACGCAGGCGCAGGGTTTTTTTCCGAAGCATGCAATCCCATTATGTGCGATTTCCTGCCTATCTGTATTATTTTTAAATTTTTATCTGTGTAATCATTAGTACGTCTTGTCACGAAAATTGAAATACACAATTTAAACGCGAGCAGTAAGTCCTGAAAAAGGAAAGGAAACCTTTCCTCTATGGTGATGAAGGTCAGGGGTAGCTACTACAACATAGTTGACCACCCAACGCTTCACCTATCCCGATTTATTCTGGGCCACTTTCCCCTGAACGACTTATTCATCGTTGATCGTTTTGACCGCGATGACGGCGATGATGACTTACTTAGTTAATTTCGTACGTTCGTCAAGCTGCAACATCATTTTCAATTTCTTGTTCTCCCTGCGCCAAGAACCTTAACTGGTCCGATCACCGGCTGATTGTTTTCTCTTAACCGCCTCTGATAAATGAAACAAACAACCGGCAAACAAACAACCAGTTGTCCTTCACCTGTAGGTATAATTAATGGATCAAATCAAATCACTTTTCCCTGACCCCGCTTTGAGTTGAATGTAACCCTCGTCAGCAGCGCAAGCGGGCAGGGTCTTTGGCTAATGGAGAGGCATCGATCGAGCACCGATGCCGATCAAACGGCGGTAATCATATGTATTACGCTGCTCATCACAATCTTCACTCTCGTTCACTTTCGTCTACACTTCCATGGACCTTTCATGCGTGCCTGCTACTCCCCAAAAACTCCACGTGTTGACCGCAAAAATGGTGAAATGCTTTTCCCTGTCGGCGATCGGGAGCATAGGGAGCGATTTCGAGATGGGGCGGCAACACGATGTCATCGGCATCTTCTAAATCAATGTTATGCCGAACCAGCGGACCAAGAGGGAGGAGGGGCCTTAAGGAAAACATCAAAATCATCAAAGACCCCCATCGAGCCGCGGTAGAGGGCGGAGAATTGAATGAAATTGTAACAATTCCGAGAGGGAATTGTGTTTACCGAACACACAGACCGCAGGTTACATGGTGCTGATGCTGCCAATCATGCTACCGACCCAGGCCACTCTCGAGGACTGGCCGGTGGAGCCGACGGGTGGATCAAAACGAAAGCGAGAACAGAGTGGTCCGCGAGAGATCATATTTAGGGCGCAGCGGCCGCAGCGGTCCACCGGATTTCCTCTCTGCGGGCTTCGATTTTCAATCAAAGATCTTAAACTACTCTCGACCCCATTGAGCGGTGCCAACCGACCATTCCGTTCGTGATCCGTCCAAGATAAGCGCCCAGCCCAGTCCAGCCCAGTCCAGCCCAGTCCAGCCCAGCCCAGAGGCCCCTAGGAGGAGGATGTGGACCACCATCGTTACAACGATTGACAAATTAGCCTATCATAGGCGTATCAAAGCTGTGCACCGTAGCATTTAGAAGCCGCCTCGCGGCAAAAGGCCTCTGCTCCAACCCTAGGGTTAGTGAGAGTGATCGAAAAGTAAAGGTCATATTGGTGTACTTTGGAAGGATGAGATCTAAGAAAGAGGGAGCGAGGAAAATTCATAGATCGGGCAGCAAACCAACAGAGCTCGTACGATCGACCCCTCGGCTAGGTCGTCGCCTTCAGCGGCAGGAGCGACAAGGCAAAGGGATCATTAGGAACGGGAGGCCAGAGGGTTTCGTTGGTCAGCCACGCCACGGTGATCGGAACTTAAATGTCCAGTTTGCTGTAACCTTGACGTGGAAGCGTTCAAAGAACGAAAGAAAGAGAATGAGATGAGATGGGAAAGAATTGTAAAACGAAACGCGAGGCGCATCCTCATGCTCGTGTTTTAGTGTAAAGGAAGCACCGATCTCGAAGCCGGACAAGTCGGGTAGGAGGGACCGCCGGTAGGAGAGAATGAAAAGACCTTTCTTCGATTCTGCCTTCGTGTCCATCGATACAGGGGAGCGAAGGAGCTGGAAAAACCAGAACCAAGGTGTGGACATAATCAGAACGAGAAAAGTTTGGGACCCGGGAAGGGACGAGCATTATAAATATCTCGAGCATACCGCATTCTTAGCCATAACGTATTCGAACCTTTCGCGTGACGGCACCTGTGCCAGCACCAGGATCTTGAGTTGTGGTTTTAGTGATTGTATGATAGACTTTATTTGATTAGATTTGTGATTTGGTGATTGAGGTCGACGCTTGTAGCTCTGTGTTCCTTTAACATCGAGTGTACGTGATTTGTGGGAAAAAGAATTTATTTTGCGGATAAAGTGATGGATATCTTCAAGTTTTTGGTAAGAGCATCGGTTTGGTGCAGCGCTTAAATGGTGTACCGAGTGTTCAGAACTGGCATCTAATTTTCTTCCTAAACGGTGTCCTTAACCATTGTGTTTCCAGTTTGTGCTTCTGCTCTGCACGGCCTCCGCGAGGGCTTTCTGGTGGTCTACACCGCAAACTAAGTAAGCAGAATCTTACCGGGGATGTGACCTTCTTGAGCTTAAATCATCAATATTTCTGGTATTCGGCGTGTGCGCGTTTGAATCATTTCTTTACAGTGAGATACCCCCTGCCAGCAAGCAGGTGCAGTATGTGCGTGCATTCACCTATCAGCCGGTAGCGTTCCCGGCGCATTCGCTACTGGCACCACCGCCATCCGCCTTTAAGTTCATCCAGTCCAGTCCAGCTCTGTTGCCCAACAGTATAGCGATGGGCAAGCAGCAGATCGCAGCTCCCTTGCAAACGCCTAGCCCACCAGCGCAGCCCGCTACCGCTCCGCCAAGCTACAGCAGTCCATTTAGCAGCTTCTTCGGCAGTGCCTTTGGAGGACAGTCTGTTGGATCTTCGATGGCGTCACACCAACAGCAGCAGCAACAGCAGCAACAACAATTGCAGCAACAATTGCAGCAGCAGCAGCAACAACAACAGGTGGTACCTCCCCCATCAGTGTCGCAACAGATTCAGAATGATGCACCAAGTTACAACCAGGCTGCACCAGCGCCACAGCCACTCCCAGCGGTTCCTTCATTCTTTGGCCAACCGCAGTCACCGCAACCGAGCAAATACCCTTACTTTACAATGGATCAGGTGCAGTACCTTTCCAGCTTACCAGCGAGCTCACATACGCCACAGGTCCAGTTCGTGCCCTGCATGTGCCCGATTGCGGTCAATGTCCAAAGCCATGGGGAAATTGCCGATAAGCGGTTAGATGAGACACCGACAACCGATGCGGAAGTAGTAGCACCAAGTACGGAGGCTGACAAATGAACCACGAGACGTGACTAACATGCTAGACCCTATCTCGTCCTCCCGTTATCATTTGGAGAAGAAAAAAAGGATGTTCCGCAGTGCCAAACACGATCCTACCAGTTCCCTACGCTGGCGGCTCTGGTGCTGATGCGTTGTGCTATTTATATTTTTCCACGGCGATTAACTTATTGAAGAAGAACTCATCGATTACTCCGCGTAGGTCTACAACCGCCTGAAACGAAGCTGAACTATTGTGTATTTATGAGCCAGCATGTTGCATCTTGAAGAAAATGTCACCAACTAGTTTTAACGAAACGGAAATCGAAAGCATAAGATAATGATTAATAAAGCGATAATAGGTTCTTTGAATTCCGGAAATGAAAGGCTTGCGGCGTCTGTCCCTTGGCATCATAACTCTGACCCCCCCAAAAAAAGATTCAATTAATCGTTCCATTCATTGGAAAGAAAGAGAATGAGGAAGATGAAATCAATCATTCCCATCCACTCACTGACCACGACATCGGGTTCGAATTTGTGAGACTGATTACCGTATCTTTCTGTGTCTGATCTACATTCTTTTGTTTTCCTTTTGGCCCAGTTCTTCTAGCCTCCACGCCAAGTCGGCAGCGGTGTGGCGTCTGCGTTATTAATCATCCGTGCCATCACCGCATCAAGGGATTCCTCAAGAAATGATAAAAAAACAAAAGTGGCCAATCGATTAGTTTCGATGAACCTGCCATCGAATGCCAAAAAGACCATCAATCATGTGGAACATGTCGACGGATGTCTGTCAATCAGTCAAAGTGAAAATTTGTTGGCGTTTACTGGCAGCTGAGGATGAGACAAAGAAGACTGTACCCCGTTCCGTGCCACCGGCCTGCTCCTGGTCTCTTGAAATTCAACTATGCATACCAGTTCGGACCTCCATTCAATAGAAATATCGTATTCGAGATTGCAAAAAGGAATCATAAAACAGCTCTACTTCATTTTATTCAACATTGCTGATAGTTGCGCGCATCTTCGATGGTCTCTTTATCCATTTCGAGGATAAACAGGTGACAAATCTAGTCGAAGTTGAACCGACGTTTTCCATCGAACCGAAATCCGTAAGCGGCTGCATTCCGTACCTCTACCAGGGCTGGGTTACGATGGGCGTAGAAGCTACCGTGGGCGTGAGCTGGCCGTGAATTCCCATTCTTTACACCGTACATCTCGCGTGGATAGAACGCCTCGAAGGTTCCGTTCGGTGGCACAATGTTGGGAATTTGCGTGTCCGTTGGATCGTATGACTCCACCACGTGCTGCGATAGTGCAATGGTCACCAGTACCACTAGCACGATAACACATCGACCAGACATCATGCTGCTTAGCTTCGTCTAACGGAAAGGCAGGATAGCTTCAGGAGCTGAAATTGAACAGATGGCAAACCGGGAACTTAAACCGGGATCCTACACTTCAACCTCACTTGGTCACTTGTCTGTTGTCGCGACACGGTGTTGACAGACCGGTTCCGATGCCATGTGCGTATCAAGATATGCAAACCATCGGCACTGGCCTTCAGATCGACACTGTGTGCGGTTGAGCGGCCTGTAGTTGTGGCCATCACTATACTGCACTCACGAGCGTCCTCCGCCGTACAGCTGTCCTCGTGAAACAATGTGTCAATCTCTACCACGATCGCCTACGATCCAGAAACCGATCGTCAGACAGCCCCAGCCAGCCAGCCAGCCAGCCAGCCAGCTCCCCCTCCTACTCGGCCCTCCTTTGTCGAGGGTGATTCACCGCATCTTATGCTGTCTTACTCTCACCTTTTCTGCTCACACGTGCGCTTCTCGTGCGCCGATCTGCAGGTGCTGCGATGGCTATATGAACCAAGCAGTCCAAGATCACTGCTCTCCTCTCAATCGGCTGGTCGGGGGCTAATGGGCTAGGTTAAGGTTCGGGATGTATGTTTGGATTCACGTGTATGAGGCGCAACTGTGCGAGGTCAGTTTCACTGGCGCTCGAGATGAGCGTGCTAGTGAGATGCCGCTGGCTCCGGCGGGGGCAAGCGACGCTCTTCTTAGACCATGCCATCACCATCACCCGCTGCCATCACCATCACCCGATAGCACCGGTTGCGTTTTGGGAAGGCAAAGTGGATTGACTACTTTCACTAGTCATCGTGCCGCAGCCGCTAGTGTCTCGTCTCGCCTCGAGCATAGAGGCTGGAGATTATTTGAACTGTGCGCTAACATACAACCATGCGATCGTCTGCGGAGTCGAGCATTTTGTAGATATGCAGAGTTTCTAACACACAAAAAAAACCCGGCGGGACACGAATATTCTGTATTTTGAGGTCGATCTTTGAACGGATGCCTTGTCGATTGGCGAAGAGTGCGTCTCAGTACTGCCTACGCATAAGTGAAAAGTTATGTTTTCGCACCATTAGGATGCAACTCCCTCACTCGATCAATCAAGCGCACCTCTTCCGCTCCGCAATTAACACGTTTAACGGGTGCGCACCGCAACTTTTGGATCACTCCGTTATTGCAATCGTGGCCAAAGTCCGGAACCAATTTCGTTCGAATCTAAGCAGAGAACACTTTGGGTAAGGGGCCATGTATTCCGATATGCAGTTTTGTTTCCGACATGCAGATTTATGATGCTTCAAAATAAATTGCCTGTTAGGCAAGGGACCTAGTTACTTCAACTGCTGGCTTTTAATTTACAAGGAAGCTCAGCAAATGGTTCGATCTGTGTGAGATACGAATGGCTAGTAGCCCTTGTACAAAACATATCAAATTAGTTACTTCAGGCTATTTGCTTCGATTTCTCTGATCTTAACTTGTCGATCGATCAAACAGACACGAACCCTGTTTAAGCAGAGCGTGAGGTGCGGGTTGTGCGACTCACTGTTAGCACAACTTAATTACTGGCGATGGCCCCCGTTGGTAAGAGTTTAAGGTGGCCATAAATGCATAATCGCCTTTTTGGCCAAATACGCCATACATGTTAGATAATGGGGTCCACCGCGAGTGGCGGCTAGCCATTCATTATTGCTAGAAAGATCACCCCGATCGTAGGGCTATCGCGTATGTCTGTTACCCAATGGTAGGCCCAATTCCTCCACCATTGCTGGCTGTCTGTCCAGCCAGAGCCAGAAACACCAAAAGCCCAACATAAACTATGCAAATATGCACGCAATGCTGCGCTTGGAACGTCTGCTTTGCGTTGCTTTCCACGCGCTGATTGTGGCCACTCATCAACATGAAAATGATATCTTATGAAATATTGCAATAAAAAAGCACTTTTCCTTATGATCCAATACCAGGCTGCGGGACTCAATTTGCTTTACATTTTATTGCTATGAAGGCAACGAAATGTTCACAATTCCCTTCACATGTTTATCGTAACACGAAATATCAACAAGGACATGCAGATTCCTTCCACAACAGGGGGTTTTTAAAAGTGTTTCAATCTAAGATGTTCCTCAAACAATTTTTTTATATTTTTCTGCAACAAATCATTCGATCTGTACCATAATTTCTAAGCAATTAAAAGACCAACTTAATGTACCGCTCGAGGAGGTGTGCATAGGAAAAACACGTTCGGCGGGTAAATAGGAGTGGGGCAGCCGATCCCTAACAGCTACTGGCACCGCAGTCGCCGTGCGTGAGTAAGGGAGAGAAGTGAAAAACAAAACACAAATCGTGCGAAAAAAGGGCTGGATGCATGCATATCCTCCATTTTCCAACGGCACTTAAAGATCGGAGGAGGGAGGCCCTCGGTTAACGTGCGACTTAACGCTAAGTAGCTTAAGGTCGGTGCATGCAAGGAAGGTGCTCGTATGTTGAGGGGAGACCGGGTAGGTAGGGAAGAGGCCGGAGAATGGGCCACCCGCTCCGCAAATGGTAGCGCGGTAGTGCCTCGGGGGAGTGAAGAAAGTGGAGGCTAATTCATAATGAGCTGGGTGATGCATCGCCGGTGCATCAATTCTATCGGTCTTCCTTTTTCGGCACCTGGTGGCCTCTAGTTAGCCCCCATTGCTGCATTGCCACCACCACCCCGTCGGTCGGTGGGGGTGTGGCGTTGCAGAGCTGCACTTTGGCGAAGTATAAAAGGCTAACCATATCAGGGGAAAGGAGTTCATTTATTCATTATCAGTTAGCAAGTACAGTCCTACAGTAGATTTCCAGCACAAACATGAAGCTCAGACTTGTGGTGAGTGTAGCAGCAGTGACCAAGCCAGTGGGCTCGTGATGTGAAGTGATTCTATCAGTAACAAAGAAAAAGAAGGAATTTGGTTTTAGGCTTCTTGCCATTATCCGCACACTATATTGCAGTTTACGTGGCGGTTTATGAGTTCCACGTTTCACTGGAATGTTTGTAGAGCTGACTAGCAAAAGATTAAACGTTTCGGTATTAAAACAATGTCACAATGAGCGTGATACTAACAAGGCAGAAAATCCTTGGTGAACATTACGAAACCCACGGGGAAGTAGCAACCGTTCCCTTCTTCATTCCCGCCCGCCTGGTTTGCCTCATTGAAGCGAGTAAAAATGTTATTAATGGTGCGCGCATGGTAGAGTTAGCGGGCCATTAGACCCCCGAAAGGCTAATGAGCG
>NC_064877.1:1822500-1832500 GCF_943734665.1 Anopheles aquasalis | reverse complement strand
CGAGCGTGCGTGCGTGCGTGCAGAGTTTACGATGGCCGATCTGGATGATTTCTTCGCCAAAAAGGACAAAAAGAAGGGCAAGGCCAAGAAGTTTGTCACCGCCGAAGAGATCGCCAAGCAACTTGATGACACGTCGAAGAAAGCGGTGGAGAGCAAAATGAAGAAGTCGGAACCGGTGGACAACAAGCTGGCTCCGGATGAGGTATGCGGGGGCCGCCGGGCAGGGCCGTAGTTCGCGGGGTACGACCGCGCCTTGATGCTTGCTCGGACGAGCGCATATTGAACCGTGTTTTTCCCCTCCACTTTCCCTCTCGCAGCAGGTCGAAGACGAGTGGAAGGTGTTCGAGGAACAGAAGAAGGATTACAGTGGACTCAAACTCGCACAGCTCACGATAGACGAGGATGGAAATCCTAGCAACGATCACGGTGATCAGGGTGATGGCAACGATGGGAACTCGGACGGCGAGGGAGGCGAAGGCGGCGAACGTGATCCTGGCAAGCCGTGGAACAAATTGGACGCAACGGCGGCCAGTCGCGCCAAGATTCCTTCTGCAGACGAACCTGCAGCACCTACTAGTAACGTTTATATTAGTCCAGCTCTTAAAAGTCTCGTAAGTACTGGAATAGCCCCCTGACATCTACTCGAACTGAATTTAACGCTTCATCCATCCATTTATTCTGTTCCCTGCAGCGAGCTAAACAGAAGAAAGGAGCTCCGGATTTGAAGAATGAGGAGTACTTCCCAACACTCGGCATGGAGAAGGTGGAGACGCCAAAGTCGCTGAAGAAGGATCCTACATTCGAGGACGTCAAACACGGTGGGCGGGTAAAAACGGTCGAACAATCATCCTCGGGGCAGGTCAGTATCGGTAACCGATACACTTCGCTCAGCAACAACGCAAGCTAGGACCATGCAGCCGTGACCGTGACCGAGCTTGGTGGCTTGGTTTGATTGGGCCTCATCTATACCCCGTACCATCCATCCTTCAACTCTGCCCCTAGCCAGCGGTAGCTTTCGTTTTGTTACTTTCACCGCCTCCCCTTCTCTTCATTGCCTCTGGCTGGTCATTTGATCAATTTGGATTTTGGGCCACAGATAAGATTCACCCTCTTCAATCAGCATATTGCTGCCGTGGGGCTGCTCATGCTCCGGGTTTACTTGTTTCCACTAAGCATCTACTGCCGCGTTGATCCGAATTGTAAAAATATAAAATAAAAAATCAAAACTGAACCTCCGCCATAGAAAGATGGCTCCACGATACACCCTATCCCAGCTTGTTGCTACATCTTTCCTGCGTTTCCTGGCCAAGGCCAGAGAAGCGCGTTTATGCATGAAGCACCCACTTAGCCGGAAGATGTGTTTGTGACACCCCGAACCGGTGGCCTGGTGAACAAGAAACAGCATTTAAACACAATGATCACGTTTTGATTAAATCCTAGTTTTACTGCATTTATTGTCTGTTTATCTTTGAAAATGGAGTGGAAAACAATAAAAAATGGAGATAAAACACACAAAAATGACACGACGGGGCTCTCACTGGAAACCAACCGAAGTTCTCTATTCCCGTTACCATCTGATGAGTATTGTTCGAAGAAAGGGAGGCAGAATTAGGCCCAGCCAAGCATTTCGTAAACCGGCGTCCGCAGCCCAGTTATCGACAGAAACAGCAACACCAGCAGATAGAGGATGAACCCTTTGGCCAGCTTATCTAGCACGTATAGAAATTTTAATTGGAGACGCGCTTTTGGGAGCGAAGACAATGGCTCTTTCATGCAATATTGGCGTCCTCCGAGGATGATACGGCGCAAGTAGTCCTTCGTATCGATCGCATCCGCATCCATAGTGAACATCACGTTATCCTCCGGCGTTAGATTTTTTGCGATCGCTTGGTACTGGTACGATTTAAAGTCCCATTGCCGGGTGGTGAAGAACTGTAGCAAACTCAATCCCTCCGTAACCATATTCTGGATCCGACACATGCTGTTTTTGAGAGCAATCATGTGGAAGTGATTAAAATGTTTAACCATCATAAGCCCCCGTTCTGTTCATCAATACTTACAATCGCTTTTGACCGAAGCAAAACATTAGGAAATCGATCAGGTAAGCTGGCAACCAGTGGCACAGGACGACTATCGCAAAATGATAGGCTTTGTTCATTGTTATGCTACCATCAGGATACCAAACGCCGGCTTCGAAAGGATATTCGTAAGCGGTCGCTTTGCCTAGATCCAGCACTTCCTTCCAGGTGGTCCGTTTCGTCTCGGTACACGTTATGTTGTACACGGGGATTTCCGGTGGCCTGTTGTTGAGAAGAAGACGTCTCGTTAAATTTTGCTTTCGGCAGAAATCGACCCCCGCTCAGCTACATACATTTCCGCCATCTGTCCCATCGTGTAAGCGATCGTGATCAGCCCGTTGATGGCCAGATCGACTGGAATGACTTCGGCGTTGTATTCGCCATTGCACAGCATCGATCGAATGATACCCTTGCCACCGGCCACCATGATACCGACTGGTCCGTTCAGACTATCGACCCATCCTTCGACCGGCTCAGCATTGGCAGGACAAACTGTCGGAGCGGAGTAAAATTTAAATTAAATCGAAAAGATGGCCAATTCTACAACCGACTTACCGATGCTGGGTCGCACGATACAGACCCGCAGTTTTCCATAGGCATCGCGTACCATCATCTCGGCCAGACGCTTCGAGTAGGTGTACGTATTCGGATGGGGAGTTAGCAACGTTGGAGTGATCGTATCGAGCGCTTTCTCGTCCATCCACTCCACGGTACGCATCAGATCGTACGGATTGTGATGGAAGTCGTGCACCTTCTCCGTCAGTACTTCCTGTAACGACAAAAATCCGACCGTTCCGGGTCATAGGAAGTCCGCATGGCATCGGGTGGCGCCGGTATGATTTGCAATACCTTGTCGCAGTAGCAGAAGGCAGTCGAGAGGTGTAGCAGTGCCTGAAGACGCTTCATCTGCTGGCACAGATCAAGGATCCGCTTCGTACCGACCGTGTTCATCTCGATGGCATCCTTCAGCTTGGCTTCGAGCTTAAGCGTGGCTGCGCAGTGAAACACTATCTCCGTCTTCTCGATCAGCAGCTGCTCATGTTCCGGGCTGATGCCCAACCGATCGCTCGTCACATCGCCGGGAATCGGTACAAGCTTCTTGTACACTTCTGGCTTCTCCTCCCTGATCCGCTTGAACACCTGTAATGAGGCGCCACCATCCGTATTAGATTTGATCGTGTTTGATTCTTTTTTTTTCGGTGTTTCGCTGCCTTAATTACAGAAACCATTCCATTTCGATTGATCTCGTCTTCACTTTAACTACGCAGCACCATGCACATCAGTACTGTACGCGAGCAATTAGATCGTAATGCGCCTTGTGGAACGAGTTGATCTCCCGCCGGGGGGCATAATGATCTTTTTGTCCAACCTCGATGCCCTTCAGCGAGGATCGCTCGTGTGTGCGGCGCAATATTGACGTCAAGAGTGATGAAAATTAATTCATCATAATCACATTTCTCGCCTTTTTGTTCTCACTCTCAAGTTCGAAGCAAAGCAATAGAGAGTTTACGTCTTTTCCGACATTGTTGCGTACCTACCGGCAATTTCAACCAATCATCGATCCGCGTTTGTGGTGCCTTGCCACGCTTGGGACGCAACAGCACGTAAATGCGTTCCAGGTCCGAACACGCGTAGAGCAGCTTCTCCAGCAGAACCTGAAACGATGCGAAATGTTGTTGGATATTATTCTTCTTTTTATGAGCCCACGGCTATACGCGACTCGCCGCTCCACAGATTCGTTTGCCGGATCGGGATTTGGCGTTTTTGTGGTTTTTCCGCTTTTTACCTTGCCCATGAAACCGGATCCGCCGGTGACAAAAATCGTCTTGCCTGTGTACCATTCCTGCACAGGCGTTTTCTTCGCCAAATCTGTAACGAAATCCAGCTGCCGGGTGAGATCATTTGGAATCGAGAAACACACGACGGAACATTCGCGAATTTTGCTACTTGCTTCCTGCACTCCACGAGCAACAAAGATCCTTCGTGCATCTTTTTAATTCGAATATTAAAGAAGCAATTCACTGCCTTCTGCCTACTTCCTGATATAACAACGAAAGTAAAGGTTCAATGCTGTCGCGAAGGTAAATTATTACATACAACTTAATAAGTGGAAAGTCGCCTATGACTTATTCATCGGCAGCCATCGGCCACATCGATATCTTCAAGCGTAACCTCAGGAATCGTCGGTAAGGGCGGTGAAAACTGTTACAACTGCAAACCGTATCATCGGCCAGTTTGGCAATGGTCATGGAAAGCACTAGTTGAAGGTCGCAGCTTACAAGACACAACCTGGCATGTGCGTGCCAAAAGAACTTGCCTTCACCATTCGTCAGTTCACAACGCACACAGACACCGCCCCGCCCGGAGGTTATGGGAAATGTAGACCAAAGAATGCGCGGGCTGAGCGCCGAGTTTTCCAACTGGCATGTATTTTGTAAGCAAATTTCCTTTAACCGGCCGAAGGTTACCTGTGCACTGCGTAAGCACCCATCAGCTGGGGCCATATGCTACGCACGGCACACAATGGCCAGCACACAAACTTTGCTCGTACACTGAAGGTTACGGAAGACGCCACAGAAACCATGCTTGACTTAAGAATTTTCCAGACTTTTCCACCTTCATTCACGCATACAAATTCCCGTGTTTTAACATTTGCAAAGCTGACCTTTGTCATGCTGCTATCTACTAGAGCCACTCACTCTGTCCCTTCTACTAATTTATAGCGTAACAGACCGGACGCGTCGGATCGTTGCCAACAAGTGGCTCCCAGAGAGATCAACAGACTATCTGAAGGGGGTCATTTAACAAATGCGTGCTCTCAGCCCCGCTGACCACGAGCTGTTGTTGACGTTGAAAAGTTGTTTATCCGGCAAATCATTAATCACCACCATGTACGCGGTGCGTTTCGCGCTGCCAAACGATGTTGGGCCAATCAATCCGTTTACGTTGCAGTAATCCCGAGAATTACCTTTCATTTTGCTTTCCCTCGTTTGCACACGTGGACTCGCGATGGTTGAGATAAAAAATTCAAAAATTCAATTTCACTTCAAATCACTGTTGCGTGCGACGCACGGCGCTGTTGGTTGACGCACAAGCAACCCGGGACCGCCAAAAAAAAGGGCCACGAATTTATCTAACTTTTTTCCACTTCCTTCAACCGGTCAGATGCACGAGCAACCTCCAAGACACGTAACCGCGATGCTCCGAATTCGAGCTACAACCATCGACTACGCGGCTCGTGGCGGCATAAGTTAAGTCTACGACTAAAGCGTGCTGGGGCTGGATGGTTGGCCCCACTCCCACCCCACTCGCGTTTATGCGGCGGACGGTTCTTCTCTGCTCCGCTGCGGTCGACAGGTTAGATGGAAGGGGAGAGTGAGCAACATCTGTAGTGGTCTCTACCTACGACGGCTGTTGCTGCTGCTGTTTGTTGCTGTATCTCAGCTCATCTGTGGTCCAAAGGCATTTTGGGTACCACTCGCCGTAGATCGCGGATTGAGAGCCGAACTGAGTGAAAGTCAACCTGCAAAACGGTGGTTGTGGTATGGACTGCGACCACTCGTTATCGGCTGCAGCGTGCTTGGACTCCTGGTGGAGTACTAGTCAAACCACCCGCACTACCTCCGTGGAGACTAAGCCCCTGGTCGTGTGATCAAATTACCAGAAATCTGCGCGATGCAAGTGGTCAAGTATATGAAACTCCCGCGACATTCACTGGTCTGATGAGCTTCACCAGCTCCTTCCGTGTTTGTCGCGGAAAATGCAATAAAAGGTTCGTTTAACACGTGGCACCGAAGACATGTAGTCCTGGTGCAGCGTGACTTGCTCTGTCGCGAACAATCATAGATATATGATCGTTTGTTCGTTCGTTCGTTCGTTCGTTGGTGTGTTGGTACAGTTCAGCCCTCAAAGTGCCAAGAAATGATCGCATTTTTTACGTAACTTCCAAAATAAATTTTACCATTTTACCACGACCAACACAACAACGATTGTGAGCGCCAGCAACACACCGAAAACTGACGCATTTTTTACGGAGCGCGAGCCTGATCTTAATGACCCACTCCGCATCGGTGAGGAAGGGGGTTTCGGTAATTTGGCTACGGCACTCAATAATAGATCTGCCGAACTCTGGTAGGAGGTGTTTGGGTTGGACTCGATCATTGGCCCTGAAAATCATCATCCGAGAGCTTGGCACACATTTCATCTAAAGCGCCGATTCCCATACAACACTTTTGGACGCCACTGTAGAGAGCATGGGGTGATTATGCAATGTCTCACCACAGATGCGCTTCACCAGGCACTTAAGGACAGTGTCGTGGAGTTGTGGAGACTCTACGATTAGACGCAAGCGACACGACGCCCCACAGGATTCCTCCAGATGGACACTTCCATGAATAAGGCATTTCGTCAATGATACCGTTGTGGAGACGCTTCACTCGAATTACATTGCTACAGTCTCAGTTCTATCAGTAAAACGTTTGAACGCGTTTCTATAGTACGATACAAATCAACTTCTCATTAGGTTACCGACCGGTTTTTGGAGAATACATTTACATATTTTAACGATTTCTCCATCCACCGAGTTATTTATGGTTTACTGTTAAATGCATCGGATCCGATGCATTTTCGATGTTCACCTGTTCGTGTTCAAATGTTCTAGAAGCACAATTTTGCAATGGACTGAGGCCGATGATTGCAGAAACTCGTTTGGAAATTCTTATGCATTTGTAGTAGGTTTAATTAAGGGGGGGCCTAAGGTTGATTCGCGCCAAAAATACTATTTTTTGTCGATTTTTTGTGAAGAAACTATTCAACTTAATTTTATAAAATAATTGTCATATTATACTACAACTTTTCAAGAATATTTTGTGGTATTTTGGGAAAGATTGATTGAAAACTTCATCCATGGCATCAAATTTAAGAAGGCGTGTTTTCGAAAAGGTATTTTTTCCAGTGCTCACCGTAGCTGCTTGCTGGGTCGTCAGAAAAATACAAAACCGGTATGTTTTTGTTAGATTATAAGTTTATCTAGGTAGCCCCGTCGAGTTTTTGTTGAAATTTCAGTTTTTCGATTTTTGGCAGATTTTTAAAGATGGGAAATTGATCACACTATGAGCAAACTGGGTTCGTCGCTTAAACGGGCAAGTCTTTTGATTCAGACCGAAAACGGTTTGACTAAAAACGGGTTTATTTGTGGAAAACTATCTACTTATACATGCTTTGGCAAATGCCATAATAAATGGCAAATTTGGCAATTATATTTGGTCGTATTTTGGGGACGACTTGTTAAATGAATGTTCATAAAAAATGAATGTTCATAAATTTCAGCATTTTACGATTCCTTTAATCCGCGATCAGGTTTGCTGATCGATGCATTCACGTGAATTCACATCCCACCCGCTCGATTCAGTTTGCGCATAAACCAGTTGTTTCAGAGTATTCTAGAAGCATTCTCTGTGGCATTGGGCTTAGACCGATATTTGCAGAAACTCGCTTGGTGGTGTTGTTTCGCAACATTTGGAAAAGGCAAAAAGCAAAGGCAGGCAGCTGAGTTTGCAGCAGAATAACTGTTGGCTAGAAACGCGACAATTGGGTGTTGATTACAGGTGTTTTGCTGGTCCAAAAATGGCTAAGGAATCAAATCTGAGTCGACTGCTAGCGATGATTGTAGCACAGGTAGTAATGAAATGGATTACGATTTAATAAGCGAGACGCTGTGGTGTTACAATCGCTTATCGTTTATCTAACCCGAGGGAACATTCGACACCGCATCAGTTGGTAAGCAGCACTGGAACTTCTAAACCGAACACTCTTGATCTTCGATCATTCCCCATCATACACTAGCGGTTACGAAACATGAACACCGTTTCTCAAGCCAACAGTTTCGGCCATATTTTCATCCGTTTACCGATCGTCGAAGGGTTTTACATTTTCTTTACGCTCTACCGGAATAGCAGCGATTGCGTGACACCGGATTGGAAATATTTTTAATGCGTTGGATGTTGTTTTAATACGTAACTCGGTGACAGATCTCAGCAGCACGGGTTTGATAGGGGTTTGAATTTAACTAGATTCACAAGCAAGTTCTCAATCGACGTGAAAGCTTTAATAAAGTTAGTTGCCGCGATCGTTAGTACAATGACATCTTCATTGCCGCTGTGACCTAATTGAATAAAAATGATTAACTGCTTGATCACGAATCTGTCTCCTTATAACTGATCACTCAATCTTCGCAATCATCCACGATGTCAAAGCATCATCCATCTTACAAATTGTCAACCCCCTCCAATCAGTATCACAGTGATTAGCATTAGGTTATTAATCAAAGCGTACACCACCACGCCATACCGCCAATGGGTCTCCCTCACCGACAGCATAATGAAGGAAGAAGCGTTGAACCTAATCCGCGAGCCATTGTCAAGGACACGATCGCCAAATGTTGAACCCAAATAAACCCAAAGATTCCAAAAATAAACTAAATTTCTACCAAATCTGCAAATTTTATATCGCTGACCATCGACGAGTCACCAGTTTATTTTCATCGAGCTCCCGTTCATTACCATGTTATATTACCATAAGAACAGGTTTGAAACTGTGCAGCCAGTCACAAAATGCTGGTCTCAAAACAAATGAATAGGAAATATCGAATGAAAAGCCACTGCCACTAAATGAAACCGGCCAGGTTTATGCAACCGCACCGAAGTCGGTCGTCGGCACCGAGCATGAAAGTGAGGGGTTTTATTTAAATGACATCGATAAAGAAACCGAATAGATCTGCAACGTACCAAACGACCATGGAACCGCAGCATCGTTGTGGCTTCAGCTTACGGTGGCTAGGAAACCAACGGTATTCACAGCGTCGGTACTGCCGCATGCATCTCTAGGAACATAGAAGAAACATAAGCACTCGAGCATAGCATGGAGCATGGAGTTGAAGGGTTGGCTTCGACTCACGACTTTAAGCTTCGTCATAGTGCTCGTTCAACGAAGCAATGATCAATGGAAACATAATTATCACTGCGGAAAAATCACCATTTTGCTAACATTGTTAATGCTTTTAGCAGATGGGATGGTGTGAAATGCTGCATCCGCAATTTAATTATGTTCGCGATAATATGGAATGTTTTTTTATTTAGCTGCCCGCACTTGCAGGTTCCTGCCCTGTGGAGCAAGAAGCAATTAAAGCTCACGAGATGACCCCACGGCTGTCAATGATCTTAACCGTCAACAACGATCAAAGCCATCGGCGAACGGCGTTCAGTAAGGAATGACTGCAGCGAGCGATAGAAGACCACATTTTACAACGTGACGAAGACGGAATCCATCCGTGGCAAGTGGCAGTGACAAGTACAAGGTCGACCGGTCCTACAGACACCCGCTCGCCCATAAAACAGTTCACTCGGTCAGCAGCAACCATCTGATTCGACACCAATCTCGCAGGCCAACGACATTACATCTAGTGGAGCCAGTCCCGCGATTTCACATCGCGGCCTCTCTCTCTCTCTGTTTCTGTCGCTCTCGATCTCCTAGATCCAAGGAATGGTCACTATGCGGATAGTGGTTGCTGCTGCTTCCACTCATATAAGGAAGGCACTGCGATTGATCATGGTGAACTCTGAGCACGGGCACCTGGCGAGGCGTGATTACGGAATGTCTCAGTCGAACCGTTATTCTACCATCAAATGATGATCACAGCATGTACTAAAACAATCCCAAATCTGGTTGGCTCTTCTGCCTGAATCTACGCGCAATCCTTCAATCAAGCGGTACAGTGGCCATCGAGGGATGCTCGCCAATTGTACGAAACAAACCATGAAGTGCATTGGCAATCTTCCTCTTGTCACGGTCTCGATGACTCCTTAGCACTCAAACGCACCGCGATTGCATAAGGGTACGTGCGGGTTGGCGCACAAAACAAACCC
>NC_064877.1:1805000-1810000 GCF_943734665.1 Anopheles aquasalis | reverse complement strand
CAAAAACGGTTTACCCACGATTGTTTGAAATGCTAAAACTAATTGCACACATCGTCTAGACATGTAAATTGCTTCATTCTATATAAGCTCGCCCATCGCTATTACATTGTCAAAGAATCATAGCGAATCGTGTGCTCAAGAAATTAAATCCTCAAACAGAATAATCCCAAATGATGAATAATCTTATTGCGTCATGGGACTGGTAAAATTACCGTCGCACGTTAAAGATGTCACCATGTTTTGTCCAAGCATAGTGCTTAAATATGAGCTAATAAAATCATTACACGTGTCCCTTCTAGTTTGAAAAATCATCGGCGGTGGAGCTGTACTCCTACCTTATGCTACTGCTGGTTAGTGTTCTGCTTTACCTCGTTTCGGACTACCTTAAAAAGTGTATCCTGGCTTTTCGATTACCTGGCCCTACCGCTTATCCAGTGATTGGCAATTGTTTGGAGATCGCTAAAAAGGATCGTGAGTAATGGTGCTTTTCGTTAGAAAATTTAGAAAAATCGTGTAACAAGTGTCACACCACTCTTCTCTCCAGTGATCACACGGGAAATAGCACAAGCATATAAAAACTATGGCCCCTTGGCGAGAGTCTGGATTTTCGTGTTTCCCATGTTCGTAGTGTTTGATCCAAGCGATCTGAAGGTTATACTTTCCTCGAAAAAACACACCGACAAGTCCCTGTTCTACAAGCTTCTGCACAACTTTCTCGGCCGAGGATTAATCACAAGCAGCGGTAAGTTTGCTTCATCTACAGCGGCGTACTCATTATTCAATATACCGTTGCATATTTCTCTGTTTGGTTTAGGCCACAAGTGGAGCACACATCGGAAGCTGATTCAACCGTCGTTTAACATCACCATTCTGGAGAAATTCATCGAAACATTCGCCGATAGTGCTTCTTCACTGATCGAGAAGCTTCCCAAAGAGGAAACGATTTTAAATGTTACTGAATACGTGAACAATTGTGTGCTGGACATTCTTAATGGTATATCGAATTTTAAACATGTTGTTAGAATAGAAGGTTAACATAAAGTGCTCGCTCTTTACAGAGGCTGTACTAGGAGTACCCGTCAAAGCCACTGACAAAACCGAAATGGACCAGTCCCCCTTTAGACAGTGAGTATATAAATAAATTACGTGGTCGTTGAGTTATGAACACTCAAACCCTGGTTTGTGGTTAACAAAAACAGAGGCAAAGTGGTGGCTCCATATCGTATTACGCATCCCTGGCTGCTTTTCAACTCGATCTACAAACTGACCGATGCGGCATCGGCCGAGCTGAATCAGAAAAAGCAATTGGATGAATTTTCCAGAAAGGTTCGTTCGTTTTAAATACGCGAAGTTTCCCCGTACTGAGCTGGTCTTGTAAAATTTTATCTTCTTGATCACCAGATGATACAACGAAGACGCGAAGCACAGAAGACGCTGACTGCGACCGATCGACGCTGTTTGTTGGACTTTATGATTGAGATTTCGAACGAAAATCCCGATTTTACCGATGAAGATATCATCGATGAAGCATGCACTTTTATGCTAGCGGTAGGACCTATGCCATAATCAGTGGTTAGGCTTGCATGTTGTTGACTTACCTGTTTTCCTCTTTTAGGGTCAAGATTCAGTGGGTGCTGCGATCGCTTTCACGTTGTTTCTGCTAGCACGCCATCAGGACCATCAGGCCAAATGTTACGAAGAGGTGAAGCAACATCTGGTACCGGATTGTCAGAAGCTTCCAACCGCCGAAAGTATTCGAGAGCTGCGCTATCTGGAAGCATGCATTAAGGAGAGTCTTCGCCTCTACCCCAGCGTTCCGATGATGGCGCGTAAGATTGGCGAAGGTGTGCGCATAGACAACAAATACAACTTGCCACCTGGAACCGAAATTCTCATTCTACCCTACGCAACCCATCGCCTGGAGCACATCTATCCCGATCCGGAGCGATTCGATCCGGAACGTTTCGCGGATACCGCTCCGCACCAGAATCCGTACGCGTTCCTCCCGTTCAGTGCCGGCCCACGGAACTGCATTGGCTACAAGTTCGCGTACATCGAGATGAAAACGGTAATTGCCCGTATTCTGCAGAACTATCATCTCACGCCGGCGCCTGGAAAGGAGAAGGTTGAACCGGTGTTCCGCATGACACTCCGGGCGAGAGGAGGCCTCTGGGTGAAGCTAACACCCCGACAGGAGCTGCTGAAGGGTACGTAGAGCGAGTGACGGCGTGCGGTGCGTTCTTCTTCTGGAACTTAAGGGTCAGTGCATCAACTATGTTTTAAATGGTTAAATGGAGTATCAAAGTGAAATAAATTGTTTTAGTGAGACAAGCTAACACGACCCATTAGTCAACTCAGCTTTTTTATTGTCCAAAACGACCAACGCATCGTTTGCAGAGGGAATAAATAAGGCAAAAGGCCCGTATAAAAGAACAAGTTGGAGAGAGCGCTCGGGGGGGGGAATGATATTCTTTACAGGTCCACGGAGAGATCTCATAGCTTTCAGTCTAGGTAAGGAATGAGTGAGTTAGCTGCGCTGCGTGCTTCTCCCTTCTCGGTGGTTCAAAAGTAAACGATTAGCTTATCATCGATCGACACATCCTCTGTGCAGTTGTTCTTTTTGAAATTTCCGGAAAAAAGAGAGAAATTGTTCATTGCAAAATGGCATACTAGTGGCATTAAAATTGCGGTTGCCACGGTGACTGCACTTACCTTTTCGTCATATTTCTCCTGCCAGTGTAACAGCAAATGATTTAGATTTTGTCCCGCGAGCTCTTCCTGTTCCAGTGCCCGCGCATTGTGTCCTTGCGAACGTCTTTGGTTTTCTAAAAGGACAATTACGGCTCAATGAAACATTCTCTTCTGGTAGCTCGCTTGACGCTTTTAATGCTTACCTCGCTCACCGTCAATGAAATCTTGATTATCGCTTCCATAAGTCGATGAAGCGGCACAATCATTCAAGCGACCGATACCGGCCATCGACGGTCTCTCCAGCATCCGTTGCTCTGCGCGTTGCAGCAGGAATCTGTTTGAGCTGTGGCCATGTTTCAATGGTGGCACCCCTCCTCCACTGCTGCTGTTGCTGCCGTGCGCCACAATTTGCTCGGCGGAAGACACTTTTCGCTTCCGGCGCCTGTAGATGCAACGGATGCATCCTCCCAAAAGCAGTGTCCCAAGAATGCAAGCTACCACAATATTGATCACGAGTAGGTTCGATGTAAGCGAGGCCGTCTCTGGCCGTAGCTTGACCACTACCGGGACGGTGGCCGATTTGGGTGGGGTACCGGAATCGGTAACGGTAGCAAGCAAACGCATAGCGACGGGCAGATCAGTACGGTTCGAAACCAACCACAGGTTACCGTACGGATCAGCGCGGAAGAGATTGCTGTAATTGCCTTTCAGTGCAAAAGTCAGCTCATCGGTACGATCGCCGTCGGCCGCCTCAATTCTTCCCACTAACACCGGCAAATGCTGCGTCTGCAGTGGACTATCAATGACGAAGGAGTAGAACGGTTTCCTGAATCGTGGTTCCCATACGTTCGCCGGAAGCACATCTATGACGACGCTCGTGCTGAAGTTACGTCCTCCGCTGCGATCATCGAACGCGTCGATTGTGAAAGCGTACTGTGGTGTTCGTCGGAATGTAAGTGGTTTCACAAGAATGATCTCTCCGGCCGGTCCAATGCGAAACTGTTCCTGGGCAACGGTCGATCCGGCGATAGCATAACGAAATTGACCTACATTAGGGCTTCCCTGGGCTCCGGTCAGCTGCGAAATCAGCGTCCCTGGTCTCGAGTCTTCTCGCACCGTTGCATAGAACGTACCGCGTACGAACTCAGCTCCACCGATCGATGGTTGCACGCTGACCACGTTCGAGGCAGATGAAACTGGGGTCTGTTGTTTTGGCGAAGATAGAACAACCGTCGTCAAAGCGTAGCGATCCGGATTGTCCACCTGGGTCGCTTTAACGACGAGTGTTCGTGAGTGACGACCCTGTGAGGGCGTAATAGCGCGAACCAATCGGATAACCCCGCTAGTTGGATGAATTTCGAAGTTGGCTTCATCCTCCGAACCGTTGGATGACACGATCGAGTAACGAATGTCCGCCCGGATCCCACGATCCTGATCTTCAGCCCGGATGGTTTCGGGCGTGATTTTGATTTCACCCTTCTCGGTCGGCAGCTGACCGTAGTAGACATCGCGCATAAACTTGGGATTTTGATCGTCCGAATCCAGCACAATAATGGTTACGTACGTGTCGGAGTACTTCGGTGGCTTGCCCTGGTCTTGGGCACGCATTTTCACCGTAAAATTCTGCACCGATTCATAGTCGATGAACTTCTTGAGCACCAGCGTTCCCTCGAGTGGCGTTACGAAAGCCACGTAATCGGAGAATGGTCCGGGCAGTGTTTGATACTCAACCGTTGAGTATGGGCCAGGTTGATCCAGATCGATGGCCCTTATGCCTTGCAAAATTCTAAAAGAGCGAAGGATGAACGATGTTAGTGGGCAGCTTCGAACGAAGCCCGTACGCCATGACTTACCTCGTCCCAATAACGGTCACTTCCGAAAGGTTCAGCTTATAAGGAGCTCCTATCCACATGGGTGCATTATCATTGACGTCCGTAACGCGAATGTTTACAGGTATAATGATACCCTGGTTAAAAGTGGAAATAGTGTGAATAGAAAGCAAGCGGTTTTCCCACATTTTTTGCATAATTTGAATTCCACTTACCGTTTCATCGGAAAACTTCCTCTCACAAATAACGTTCACAAATACTGCCGACGGACCGATCAGCCCTTCCTTGTCCAATGGTTTCGCCACAATCAGGTCCTTGGTACCCGGTGCAATGTAGACGGGTGAATCCTTTTCGCGCAACGTAAGTACAATGTCTTTACCCGGATCGCCGAGCACCCGTAGACTGCCGACCGTCGATCCAACCGTTATGTCCTCGTTGGCGAAAAAGTTTACAGCCGAACCTCCACCATCGAGGTAACAT
>NC_064877.1:1795000-1800000 GCF_943734665.1 Anopheles aquasalis | reverse complement strand
AGCTACTTTTGGTTGTACGGAGGTATCAGCTATTTGCTCTTCAGTTTGCTGTAGAAAAAGCGTGCTCGGCTATACTCTTGCCAATGAAATTCCTATTTGTATGCACATCAATTGGCTCTCGGTGGTGTGCTAGCGGTTTAGATGGAACTCTGTTCCATATTCTGTTTTGGGGTTACGGAAGTCGGGAAAAAGTAAGTTAAATAATATGCGAAACTCAATAAAATTTACTAAAACTCATGCCACGGTGCTAAGTGAAGGCGAATGATGCGAAAGAAAACCAAAAATTTCAAAAAGAAGCCAATATATTTACAATAATTTGGTACTGTGAGGGCTGAATCAGCTTTACAACTTCACAAAACACTTACAAATGGTATGCCGGTCGGGATGCTATTCTACGAGAAAGGCCAGCCAAACTGTCTGAGAATCACGAACACAATTTATTTCACTCATTCTTATCCCTTATGCGCCTTTTAGATGCCGTTGGTAATAGGCAAGCTTGATAACGGGCAACTAAACCGATCTCTCACCGCGATGCACTATGGTGGCGTATCGGAGAACGGGGTATTTTTCCGGTTTGTTACAAACAGATCATCACAATAGAGCCCGCACTATCCACAGCCACACTTCAGATAACAGATTGCTTTGCAATGGATCCACAGTCTGTGCGTCGCCACAGCAGTTTGTGTTTTGTGGCCATGTGTTTCCGAAACATTTCAAATCCGCCCAGAAAAGGGTATTGGTTCGGTTTCCGTGTTGTGAACCCTGCCAGGACTTCCGTTTATAAGCGCTTCCATTATTAGTACGACCAACTCATACGCCCAAAACAACGCTTAAGTGGAACCGGCTGAGCGGTACGATCTCCGAGAGATTTAAGCCACGTAGCTGTACTCGTCGCCCGAGTTGGGAGTTCGTTCAATGTACTGCTTATCGATTAACGATTCGATGCACTTCTTTATCATCGATACGTTCGGTGCAAAGCTGACCTTCGACTGAGACAGAATCTAATGGAAAGAACAGCACAAATGAAATTAGACGTCGGTTGAGGGATACCCGGGAAATGATCACACTTACCTCCTGAATCAGCGCGTTGTGACGCAGTACTTTCCGAGATTTCATAATGCGCACTATTGCGGCCTGAAGATACATTTTGCGATCTTCATCGACGGCACTCATCGTATGTTCAACCTGAAAAGAAAAGTATTTAGTTTTTTCATAACCGAAACACAGACAATGCCACCAATTCGTAGCCTCCAAGATGTCCATATCCATACCTCTTGCGGAGTTTCCTTTTGCAGATTCGTAGTGATCTTGAATTTAGTGCGCTTATTGTTGTAGTTGGTGTTGATGCTAACTTCCGTGTCGTCAGTCATTTTCTAGAAATCGAAAAGAAACACCATGTTCGATCATCTTTTTACAAGTAATGCGCCAGTTCACTCATTCGAACCTCTTCGTTAAGCAGCAAGATTTTCGCCTCTACTAGGCTTTGTAGATGTCGCTGGAAGATCTCCTGTTGCAGTTGCAAAGAGGCCTGTAGCTCCTTGCACGTGTATTTGTCCGTGGTTTCAAACATAAGGAGAATCGCCATCTGGTACGTTTGCATAGTCACGATGTAGTTGCGCTTTTCGAACGATAACTTCATCTCTCCGTGACACAGATGATGCAACCAGGTCAGTTTGCGACCACTAAAGTTGATATGATAGAACTTTTCGAACAAACGGATTGACTTCTCAAACTCCTGCGGTATGGCAAACGAAGCAACGATCTGCGTTGGACCGAGAGGCCACGCACCGGCTTGCAGCACTTTCACGGAAAAGTTTATACCTGTCCAAACACAACGACCAATCAGCATTGTTCCGAAATCATTATCACACCGCGCACGCTGCACACACTCACCAGTTTCGAGCCAATTTTCATTCAGATAGTTGGTGAACTTTGCGTTCAGATCCGTCGACACGGAGATATCGGTAAACATCCGGTGCAGCTTGTTGGTGAACTCATAACCGCAGGCTTGCTTCAGCTTGTTGATCATCATCTCTTCGGCGTCCATACTTTGCGACTGTTCGTGAATCAACCTGCCAACAAAAGTCAACAATTTAATGTCAACTCCCGAGGTGCTTCCGCGCAGCATCGTGCTCACCTTTTCGCAAGCATGCGACTGTAAAACTTCTGGTACACATCCTTATCTTCAATGTACTTAAAAATTATGATACTACGAGTCAGCTTCTGATCGATCTCACCCTCGGTCGTCTTCGACTTCTTCAGCAAACTATCGCAATATTTAGCAACCAGTTCAGCACTTCGGCAGACCTGATTGTTGCTGTGCTTTTCATTAATGATACGAGCACAAGCCTTATCGAGAGCACCAAGAAACAGCGGATCCGATCGGAACGTGCGATGGATTAACTCCTCGTACTTCCGATGCACATCCAACATATTTTCGACAAACTGTATGTGTACCTAAGGATGGAAATGATTGATTATCGGCTAGCCTCAACTATTTGCCGCCCCCTTCAACCAAAACTTACCAAGTCGCCCTTCATGCAGGCGATCGTTTTCTTGCCCTGCTCTTTGATGTGCTCTAAAAACACGTCGATCAGTCGTTTCAGTCCATCAGTGACCGGTTTGAGCAGAATATAAAGGTTCCTAAGGTCGGCGCTTCTTTCTTCGGCAACCATCTCCTTGCACTCGGAGTACAAGAAGTTCATGTGCTTGGTCACCATTTCTTCTTCGCACACCTTGCGCAGCTTAGGCAGTGAGCTGCAAACAAAGAAATGATTAACACAACAAGCAACACATCAGCGGTAGGAGTTCTTCTGGTTACATACCTAGCATGAAGATAGATATTGGCTAGCTTCTCCTCTTCTTCGAACTTTTTAATAATTTTCTCCATATACTGACTCACGGTGCATACCTGCGGGCAAGATGTACGTTTTAGTTGCTCGGCTCGTTCGTGGTGAACTCAATTCCACTCTTACCTGCAGTAGCTCACTCGCTACCATGCGGAAATGCTGCGCGCTTTCCTCCAGCATACGCTTCTCAAACAAATCCTGGTACAGCTTTAGCGAGCCCTTTCTACGATACTCCTGGACCGCCACGAAGCTCTGGATGACCCCCTTGATGTAGTTGGTGCTGCTATTAGACTGACTGCTACTAGTACACGTGCGTTCAGCATTGATCCCCTTTAAAATTTGATCGACTAGCTCATCGCCTAACCGTTGGATCATATATTGGTTCCAAATTTCTAGCGCCAGATCGCCAATCTCCATCTTCTCCTGGCTGTCGCTTTGGTTAATGCAACCATAAACCACTTCTGCTTCGTTGAGTTTCTGCTTCTTTATGTGCTGATTGTTGAGGTACCTAGGATGAGCATGGCAAAAGAAAAGTGGATGAGGCGCATTTCCTCTATCCTTCCGCTCCACTGCGCCACTTACTGGTAAATGTTGTTTAAGTACTTCGAACCCTCGCTGTACTCTTTCCATACTTCATGGTAGCGGGCAAGCAGAAGATCGGCCGAAGCTGTGGGCCCGGAGGACGTTGTGTCATCTTTGATCTCCGAATCTACCAGCACCCGTTCCTCCAGCAGCTTGAAGACGTGATTTTCGAGAAAGAGTTTCGTCTCAAGGTACAGCCGATCCGCCAACGGTTCCGGGTGCGCCACGCATAACACGTAAACATCTCTGAAGAGAAGCAGAACAAAGAATATCTTTTAACTTTTGTCATTATTTTTACGGGCATGACCAGCAGAAAAACAGCTGCGCGGTTAAAGTCGTAGTTGACTTGTTGGGACCGCGGGTGGACGGCCCTGGCCTAGTTTTGATGGGCCCTTCTCTCTCGGCTCTTACCCAAATCGATTGCTCCATACGGTGCGGTTCACGTGCTGCAGGGTTAAAACTTTTAGGACCGTATCCCGGAGCTCGTCCCAGACGAGGTCGAAATTTATGTTTCGCGGCTTTAGCGACATCTCGTTTTATCTTTTGCGAAAACTGCGAAAACAACGAGGTTCTATTATTAAAGCGCGCACTTCCTGGCCGACCGTTTCCTTTGCCCGCGCCTACAGTATTTGCGAGTTGGCTTCCCACGAGCGGCCAGGATATCACCGGATTTCAATTACTTTACCACGAATCTGCGAATAATTAAGCGAAAATACCTGGATCGCACCTCTTCTCTTGTTTTTCTCGATTTCTTTAACAGACAGCGATTGTCAAATGGCATACGGTGCGTCTCCACGTGTTTACTTATCAATGTTCAGCATTTATTTTTTTGATAAATCTGATTTTTTTTAACTAGGACATTTTTTTCGATTCTATTTCGCTTCTAAATATGCCAAGAAGTGGCTATCTATGTGAGGATTAAAGAAATTCCTTTTTAGTCGATAGCTGATTTTTTGAAAGATTCATAAGGTTCTCTCATGTTGAACGGCCACGGAACCAAACGACCCGGCGAGCAAAATCATACAGCAGAATAGCGCCCTGTAGCGCAACAACATGCAGACTTTCTTTTAGCGCAGAATAATCATACAACGTCATAGCAGAATAGTGACACTATTCAGCTGTATGATTTTGCCCGCGGGGGACCTTTTACCTCCAAACGCACGTGACGCCCACAGGACACAAACGAACATTAACGCAAACTGATCGCGCTGTTTGCTCTTCTTCTTCTTCTTCTTCTTCTTCTTCTTCTTCTTTGCTGTTTCTTAAGGACTTTTTACAAATTGTACCAAAGCCGGGGGCACGCTGTCGATGCTAGTGGTTAAATAATTTAATACCTTGATTGTAGGTTGATTATCGTAAGGACTTTTCACGCTTTATATACGGACCGGCGGCGCTGGCTTGATCTCCCAATCCGAATCCTTAAACGCATTCATTTAAATATTTGTTCGTGAGGAAGATAGGTTATCAGAGCAAGCACAACGCCTCCACCGGTGGCCCACGCACAAGGAAGGAAAATCAACGAGCTCCGGTTTCAAAATTCATCCATTTTACAAAACGCATTTCTGCCCG
>NC_064877.1:1762500-1772500 GCF_943734665.1 Anopheles aquasalis | reverse complement strand
AATTTCTTAGCTTCATTTTACTGCTTTTCAGAAAACGTATTTTTCTTCCAATTTCCGATCATTTGCCAAAGCGAAATATAAAATATTCTGGCTATCCCTCTCGCTCTGTCGCAAGTAATTTTACAGGATGCCATGCACCACCACGGAAAAAGCAAATTTACAGTATGGGACAGAAAATTAGCAGACCTTTGCAATTTTATGCCTATCTCAGCGGTTTCCTGTTTCCGCTTCTCTTCCGGTCAATTGTCACGGATGACAGCTGTCAGCGTCACAGTGCCACATCGCGATCATTTAAATACATCTTCAACGTTTGTTCTAGCAGATCGCAATCTTTTTTTTCCGCTTAATTAAGATCGCCGTTCATTTCGACCACCATCAGCATCGCATCGTCCAGAGTTTATGATCAAAACCTGCGTGTTATACATTTTTGATCTTACCTGTTTCCACCAGTCACTTGACGCTTCTGCTTTTGACTCCGAAAACGATCGCAAAGATCGCGGGTTTGCACCCACGCAAATTTGCTAGAATGCACCAAGACTATCTCCTTGTCCTTATAACGAGATAATTGCTGATAAAGGGTCTTCAACGACGGAAATAGGTGTATAGGTGGTACCAAGTGGGTACCAAGTGGTACCAAGTGGCCTCCGAGAGTGAGCAGTTCACGCAAGTTTTCATCTACCGTCCTGCTCACTCCTAGGGCGGCGAGGAAAACACGACGCCGCCATCTTTGATGCAGCCCCCGATGTATACAGAAAAAGCGCCCCGCGACAAAGCGTAATTCGAATGGTCCGCCAAGTGCCTCTGCCGCCCCCAAAGTGACCCGGAGAACTGGAATAAAGCCGTGTAAATTCTGTCCCAGAGGCAAGTGCAACGAGCAGACCGCAGCCAACAGTCGCCCTCCCCGGGAAAATTGCGTGTGAAAATGAACTGTGGCGCCGCTCAACCCCCACCAGCTTGAGTCCCCGACGTTTGGGAGGATGTTCGCTTAAAACGCGACAATAAGGCAGCAAAAATGGCCACTACACAGGTGGTCACCTCCTGCGAGGGTGACCCGAACTTTGGGATCATCCTGTCGTTCATGGAACAGTTTGGCCCGGTGCTGGACGTCGGCGATTGGAACATCGCGGAGCTGAAGGCGATGCTGGAGAACACGGAATCTGGTAGGTGAATCGCGCTGCTCATCCCCCGATCTATTCGAATCCCGGTGTTACAGCGTGTCCCTTCTCTCTGTCTCCTTCTCTACAGTTCCACAGGCGCTGGTCGATCTGCACATCAAACTGATGCGGAAGATCAACAAAAAGGTTCCGCCTGCCAAGTGGGAATTGAATCTGGCCAAGTTTGCGCACTCCTACTCCCACCAGGACGCTTGGGAAATTGAACGGTTTGGCTACAAAACGGCCAATCTGGCCGTCAAGCTGCGAGTTCTGAAGGTGCGTCCGTGTACCGCAAGTGTGGCCGATGTAAGGAACTAATTGCCATCGATTGTTTCACTGTAGGCGTTGCTGGAAGGACAGTTCGATTTGAACACAAAATTCAAAACCCAAATCAATACGACCGTCGCTAATGAGCTGCGGCTCGATCCGCTGGGCCGCGATCGACAGGGCAATTCGTACTGGTACTTCATGGACAACAGTGCCAATCTGCAGATCTATCAGATGGACGCCGAAATGGAATGTTGGACATTAGTTGCTAGGTAAGTCCGCGCAGGGTGTCCGGGAGGATGGCTTGGGATTTTTGTTCGGTTTAAACCCGCTCTTTACCGCCCTACATTGCAGCAATCGAGATGAGTTCGTCAAGATGATTGAGACGTTGAAAGAGAATCGGCCTATCGAACCGCTTCCCGTGCCCGAGTTCGTCGAGGAGGAAGAGGACAGTGGTGCTGACAGCACGAGTGAATCGGAAGCGATGAAGCGCGGCATGATTCCCGCACCAACGGAAGCGCCACCGAGTCTGATCATATCACGCCGCACTTACAAGACGGTAACGGAGCACACCGAGCAAACATCTCCATCTGCTCCCGCAGCGGATAATGGCGGTTCGAAGGTGCAGCGAAAAGAGGACAATACGGCAGATGTAAAGATGGAAGAGGATGCTGATTGTAAGAGTGACGAGCGTCCCGCTGCGGATACCGCCCTGGATGATACCAAAACCGTCGTTAAGCAGAAGGAGGAACAACCGACAGAAGCCTCAACCCCGGGAGACGCAATCAAGGAAGAATCTCTGGAACTGAAGCCGATGAAGACTGAAACGAATACGAAGGAATGTGAAGCAATGAGTGTTGATACGGAGCCAGAGAACCCGGCCATCTTGGACACTGCCGCAGCTCCTAAAGAGACGGTCGAAAAAGACGTAGAGATGGAAGTCGATGAGAAGCCAGAGGTGCCTTTACCAAAGGCTGAGAACGAAGCTAGCACCGATGTTGCCGTATTGCCGTCGGATGCAGCTGCGAAAGAAGGATCCGATACCGAGGAGAAGCTAAAGGAAGACAACGAGGAATCATCTGGCAAGGAATCTCCCCCCACTGATACTAGGAAGGAAGCGAGCGATGCCACGGTTGGAGAGGCGATAGAAGATCCACCGGTGATGGTGCAAGGTGAAGGTAGTGGTGCTGATTGCGATAGTGCAACCGCTCCCGTCCAACCGCTGTTCAGTGAAGTGATCGAAGAACCGATAATGTTTTTCTATGGTCTCGGTGCTGGTGTCGAGAATGATATGGGCAATACGAAGAAGGTGGAAACTGCACTGGCCACTGGCACACACAAAGACACTGGCAATAATGGGGAAGGAACGAGCCTTTCGGGTGCGAATGGTGAAGAAGCTACTACTACTACCGATGCCGGGTCCGAAGTTGATGGAAGTCGAAATTCGCCGTTGAAAAAGATCGCGATCACCAAAGGGAACGATACGCCGGAAGAAGAACCGAAGCATGGCAAGGTGACGGCTGACGAGGACGCGAATGGAAGCCAACGAGTGGGTGCTGCTAGTGACGACGAGGACAATGACGTGGCTGAAGCTAAGGAAGCACATAAAGGTAAATCAACGCGCGACAAAGGTAACGGTAATAAACGGACAAAGAAACCGGCCACACCCGCTACGGCCGAAGAGGAAGAACCGTCAACCGATGCGAGAGTGAATGCAGCTTCGCGTGGAAAGCAAAAGACGGAAGTTCCTAGTGAGACCGGTTCTGTGTTGGTGGTTGAGAAGAAACGAGGCCGAAAAGCGGCCACACCGCGTAAGGCAGCAGCAACTGTAGCAGCAGCTGTGGTTGTAAGCCAGGAAGCGGAATCTTCTGAAGATGCCACGACGAAGGTCGATGCCGACGGTGCCAGTGTGGGCATTCCTCTCAAATCGGACGAAGCCACTGGAAGCGAACTGAAGTTTATCATCAAAAGTGATGAAAATGGGGGAGAGGCCAAACATATGACCGAGTCGGAGATGAGCGTGAAGCAGGAAACGAAGGAAGAAGACATTAAGGTGAAAAATGAACAGCCCGCTACTACGGTGGCCACTATGGAGGATGAGTCGAAGCAGCCAGAATCATCAGTGGCCGGTGGTGATGATGAGGGCACAAAGAATGAAGAGACGCCCAGCAAACCAGCGACGAACGATCAACAGAAGAAGCAGACTGACGTAGAGAAGGCAGCAGACGAGGAAGGGGCCGGTGCTGCCGAGGGTGAAAGTCCTACGAAAAAGAAGCGTCGACAACGGAACGGTCTGGGTGAGCATTCGTGAGGGTTGGTGGGGGGGGGGGGATGGTTTTCATTTCTGATCATTTTTCTTTGCTTGCCCGTTGCAGTTGATGGCCTGGACATATCGATGGTGCTGGATGCTGGGGCTGACGGTGGTGGCACCGTACGTCAGTCTCGCCGGATTGCGATGCAAAAAATCAAGGAAGAAACGAACCGACGCCAGATCGAGGACCAGATGCTGAAGAAGATGAAGGCCGATGCGGTGCAGAAGAAGAAAGATCTGGGAATGCAGATCTCGGACGACGATGAGTACCGCAAATCGGCTTCATCGGACAGCAGCAGTAGCACGGATGGTGGGCTAGGAGGGGATGGTGGCGGGCGTCGCCGGAAGAAGAAAAGAAAGAAGAAGAAGGGTAGTTTACTGCAGCAGCAACAGGAGCAGCTGCTCCAGAACAAGAAGAACGCCAAGTGGAACAGTGCGACATCGCCCGAAAGTAGCTCCGAAACGGAGGCCGAGGATTACTTTGCCGACGAGCACTACCACTCGGAGGAGGACGTACGGCGAACGAATGCGCTCAAGTCGGATCACGAGTTTTCGCCGGAGTCGGATCTGGAATCGGAGGCACCGGCGCAACCGCTGAAACGGGCCCGTACTGCGCGCAAAGCGAAAAGAGTGACCCGTGAGGAGGAGGAAGAGGAAGAAGAGGAAGACGAGAGTAACGAAGATCACGCGTGCCAGGAGTGCAAGAAAATGGACCAACCGGAGTGGATACTGCTGTGCGACTCGTGTGACAAGGGTTACCATTGTGCGTGCCTCAAGCCGGTCCTGTTTACGATCCCCGAAGGCGACTGGTTCTGTCCGGTGTGCCAGCATCGTCAGCTGATCGTGCGCCTGCAGTCCAAGCTCGACCTGTTCGATGCGCTACAGGCCAAGCTGGCAGCAGAAGAGAGGCGGCGCCGAGAGGAGGAACAGGTTGCGCGCGAAGCCGAACTGGCCGAGCAAGCGCTGGCGAATGAGCGCGAGGCAAGGTTACGGGCGGAGAAACGTGCCCGGCAACAGCAGCGATTACTGGAGCGTGCTGATGCTGCCGCTGAGCGACGATCGGCAACCGGTAGTAGCGATTCCGAGAGCGATGGTGATGACGATGACGGTGAGGATGCCAGAGAGCGAAAGGAGGAGAGCAAGCGGCAAAAGCGTAAACGCCGACAACGTCAAAGTCGTTCTGCAGCCAAAAAACGTCGCTCGGTAAGCGCATCCGGAAGCGATCGATCGGAAAATGGCAGCCACAGTGGCGGTGGCTCAAACACTACGGATTCCGATGACATACCGATCTACAAGCTGCGCCGCCGTGCATCAGCCAAAGTGAGCTACAAGTTTAACGAGTACGATAACCTCATCGACTCGGCGATACGGCGCGAGATGAGGAATTGCGAAGTGATCGACGATCAGCAGGAGGAGGAGGACGACGATGACGATGATCATCGGCGACCGGTGGACGAAGAAGAGGAAGAGGGCGGCTATGGTATGTCGAAGGGCAAGGACATCAGTACAATCATCGAGGCGACGGCACGAGAGGAAGCAGCACGAAAGAAGGCACTTTTAGGTGACAGCCACAAGGATGCCATGGACAAAGCAGGCGGCCACGGTGACGGCGATGACGAGCGACTTGTAAATGGCGGTAGCGATGACGGAGAACGGCAGCAGCAAAAGGTCGCCGCTTCTCGCAAGGGCGATGGCGGCGTGGTCGATGACGAGGAAGACAGCGAAGGTGTAATCGGTGTGAGACCGAAAGCGACCACGGGTGGCCAGAATCGCGGTGGCCAAGCGCAGAAGAAGCGCAAAAAGAAGAAAAAGCTTTGCCAGATCGAGCTCAGCTCCGAGGAGGAAGCCGGAGACGATGATTCCGATGAGGACTTCCGTGGCGATATGAGCGGTTCCGACGATGAAGAGGATGAGGAAGAGGACGATGATGACGACGATGAGATGAACAGCATGTCGGGTGATAGCGAAAGCTCGCTAGAGATACGCGGTCGCGGAAATCGAGTGCGAAAACCGAGCGGACGAGCAGCGGCCAAGCGACGAAGGATTGTGGAAAATTCGGACGATTCCGACGAGGACGAAGAGGACGAGGCAGATCAGCGTAGAAAGTCGGCGAAGGGAGGACGCAAGGGCCGTGTTTTGGACGATAGCGATGAGGATCTGGACCTGGATGACGAGGAGGACGACAGTGAGGACTACGACAGCGACGATCTGTGCAGTGACACGGATACGGAACTTAGCCGAAGTAGCAGCAGTGGTTCCAGCAGTAGCAATAGTAGCTCCGGTGCCAGCAGCAGCGATGGTGACTGGCGAAAGAAGAAGAAGAAAAAGAAAGACAAAAAGTCAAAGTCGAAAGGAAAGGTTTCGAAGGCAGGGGCTACCGGTGGCGGTGGTGGTGGTGGTGGTGGTGGCGGCGGAGCTGGTGCTGGGAAGCATATTGAGCGTCCGAAGAAAGCATCCACTGGAAAGGGATCGGGAGGTGGTCGAGGGAAGAAGGGACTCGCTGCCGGCAGTTCTGACCGTAGCGCTAGTGATCGCAGTAGTGACAGTGGAAGTGATATTGGTGGAAAGGGAGGCAAAACGATGCCCCGGATTGCGAAGAAACAGTGCAAGAAAACCGGAGGACCGGTGGGTACGGCAGGTGACAGTGATGGCTCGGCTGGGGCAGGTGAGAAGAAAACGGACCGAAAGACACGCGGCAAGAAGATCCATTACATCGTGGACGAGGATTTCGAAAGCTCGGACGATGGTATCCGGCCGGGTGTGCAGCGACCCGATACACCGCCGGAAGAGCGCGAACAGTTCATTCGGCGTCAGGAGGAAATCAAACGCATGCTCGCGGAGAACAATGCGGCCAAGGCGAAGGAGTTGGCTACTTCCAAGATTGACCAGCTGGTTGGTACCGGGGGCGGTGCTGGTGCTGCCGGTAGTCGCTCGGCGTTGAAGGAGGGATCCAAGGATTCGTTGTCGGTCGTACCGATGCAGGTGATTGAAAGCGCCCGGGTGCTGGACATTGATTTTCTGAAGAGCACCAGTGGAAATACCGCACGTATCGCTACCGTGGACTCGGTGGTTGACTTTGATGATGAGCTGCCGGAGGATTTCGATCCGGACGACGAGATGGATGACGAGGCGCTGGCTAAGATCATGGAGGAAGAGGACTTTGCACACCATCAACTGAAACCGGCCGCGGTAGCGGTACCTGTCACTCCCGGTGCAACGGACGTACCTCCTTCGTCGGCTTCTACGGCGGCTTCCACTGCAGCTAAAAGTAGACGAAAATCGATCGATCCGGATGAGTTTGCTCTGCTACAGCAGCAACAGCAACACCGGGCATCCGCTATTGCTCGTGTACCGGGAACCCATGCTAAAGAGCATCCGCTTCCTTCTCACCTTCCACCAGCTGCTTCGCAGTTGCCAGTTAACCTATCGCCATCCGGACCACCCTACTCAGCGATCGTGCAAAGTCCAATGAAGGCCTTACTCAAGACACCATCAGGTCCACCGATTACCGGTGGCATCCCGACATCTACCATCATATCTCCGAATGTGGCGAGTACGGGAAGAGGGGCTTCCACCATTTTAGCCAACGCTTTACAAACCGTACCACCCATACCACCGCACCATCATCATGGAGCACATCCCGCAACTTTACCTCCACCACCGTTGCTTAAGGAACCGCATATGAGCGGGCGGCCCGATATATTAATGCGCCACGGTCCGGGTCTGGGTCCGAGTAATCTTCCACACCCATCACTCTCATCGCTTGGTGTACCACCGGAACTGCACCATAAACCGGAGCTAGCACATCTCATCAGTGGCTTGACGGGGGTGCCTATGCGCCATCCGAAGGGTGTCGGTCCTCCGGTACATCACGGTGCTGGTGGGCATCATCGTATGCCACCCGTTACCGCGCCGGGTATCACAATGCCTCCTTCGATGCTCGGACATGCGCCACACCTGAAACCATCTGCTGGACCACCACCACCATCGCTACCACCATCAGTACCACCAGTAACGTCAAGCAATAGTATTGCCGCACACTCACAAGCACCAGCGGCCAGCACGGTGGCCAACAACAGTAACGCCGAGCGGCGTGCTGGACGAAGGAAAAAGATTACTCCGCTAAGGGAAGATCTAAAGCGAAAGGGTACCGGCGGTGAAGCTCCTATTCCTGCTGCTCATCAGGAAGCCCCTGCTGCAGTGCCAGCGTCACAGCAATTACCACCACCTCATCATCATTCGCAGCAGCCTCCCTTCTTAGCACATCCTCAACATCACCCACATCATCATCTTGCTGGAAGCCACGGTGTGCCAAGGTTACCATCGCACGGAGCTACGGGTCCACCAGTACGTCCACCACCTCCCATTACAAGCAGCCATAATACCGGTAAGCATCGGGTAAACTTACGCGAAACGACACTGTAGTAAGGCAGGATGATTTCAATTTGCGGCGCGGATTCTTCTTTTATCCGAATCCTCGATGAATTCGAGTTTTTAATTTCTCTGTCCACACTGTGCTGCCTTTAGAATGTGTTTTCGTCATGCAAGACTTTTGAACTGCAATTTCAATTTTGCATCGCACGTTACTGTGATCGAAAGTACGCTGCATAACTACCACACATGGCAAGCCTCGATTTGTGATTGTAGTGTACCACATTTGGATCTCATATTCGTGTTTCAGGTCAACAGAATGCTTCGGCCATCGCTGCTGCGGCAGCAGCTGCTGCCGCCGTACAGGAACTGGCAATCAAGGTCCAACAAACGCGGCCCGATGGAACAGCTGCTGGTGGTAACAGTAGCAGTAACAATAGCAGCAGCAGCAACAGCAGTAGCAGCATGCACATCAATGAGCCACCCATCTCGGTTCCTTCTTCGGTATCTCATCTTTCTTATCTGTAAGTTTTTGTCGCGCGCATCGCCCTTGGAATGCGACTGGAAGGAGTTTGAACCATCGATGTTTGTCTTTTGCTTCGTAGGTCGGAAAACCCACTGTTTGCACACCGCCTCGGCCCATTGCCCAGCAGTATTCTTGCATCCAGCAGCTCCAGCCTGCAGCGAATAGCAGCGATGAGCGGAGCAGGTCCACCATTCGGTGATCCGGCTGCCTACAATGGTGGTTGGAAGCCGCCACCACCAGGCAAACCCAAAACAGCGGGTGCCAGTGGTCCGGGAGCACCGCCACCGGGAATGATGGTTGGTCCACCGGTTGGCCCATTGGAACACTATCATGGTAAGATCGACGAAAATCATGTGAGGATGCCCGGTTATCCTTGAACCCTTTTGTCTGCTTCTGTAGATTACAATCCTGCATCGCATTACAATCCGTACTACAATGTGCTGGATCGTGCACATCATTTGAGGCCACCCAGCATTAGTGAGCTGCATCGGACTAGTGCGCTTTCACCTACCACCTTTACCACACTGCAGCCCGTCGATTCCTACCAGCATGGATTGAAACCGGCCAATGATCCTCCCCCTCCTCCTCATCATCATCACCATCATCCACACCATCACCATCCACATCATGCTGCAGCGACGGCAGCTGCCGTAGCCGCAGCAGCCGCGGCCGCTGCCGCTGCGTCTTCTGCTACAGCACCTCCACCACCGGCCACTTCCTCGTCGGCCATCACAGCGGTGGATGATTCGAGCAATTCGGGCGGTGGGGACCGGCTTACAACGCGGCCCCCTTCGTCATCGAGTATCGCTGCCGCGCCACCACCGGAGACGGTTGTGGCCGCTGTGGCTGCTGCTGCTGCCCCAACGGCAGCTTCATCATCGTCCGTTCCATCCGTCTCCCCTACGACGGTAGCGGAATCGATGGCTACCCCTCCATCGGCAGCCCCGGTGGCTGCGCCATCGTCCAGTGCTAGCACTAGCGTGTTCGGTGAGCTAGTAAGCTATTTCAGTTCCCAGCAGGACGATCTAGATTCGTAATGTATTTATATTTATATATATATATAATTATCGCGCAATTGCGGGTCGAGAGATGTGAGCAGTGTTATCACTAGAATCAAACTGTAGCGCTACCGTAGTACAGGACAGGAGCCTCAACTCCCATTTAAAAAAAAACCCCTTCAACCACCAAACCGCGGTCACCTTTCGTAGCCCGCGGCCGCGTATAAAAATAATCCACTATCCTTATTTAGTAGATGCTGGTGGAGATGGTCCGGTGCAAAAGATGGCCAAGCCGGTGTGCGTCAGCGGCGGTGGTTGGTAGATGAAAATATATTTGTTTGTAAGCAAAAAAAGTTATAACAATATACTCACA
>NC_064877.1:1755000-1757500 GCF_943734665.1 Anopheles aquasalis | reverse complement strand
TGTACTGGGCGTTGAAATGGCGAGTAGGGGAAAGGCAGACGAGGTATAAGGTAGAAACGAGACAACAGTGGAGAAGTGGTGAGAGGGTGGAGATAGGGTAGATATGTCGTCTGATCCCACTAGTCTTTGGCATGTGGAGTTGCTGCATCCGGTGTTGTGGAAATTCCTTAGATCGGGTATAGGCAGCTTTTGAAAACCCTTTTTCCCGCGTACCCGCGTAATTAGTGAGGGGAGCCTTTCGACTTTTAGTAACCAAAGTAGGCACACTTACACATGCACCTGTGACAAGAATGATGAAATAGCGGACAAGATTGGAACAATTTTGAGCCAGAAACGTGTCTAATATGAGAACTAGATCCCGCGTTACCTTCGCTCACACAACCAAAACTCCACTACAACACACGCCTCCTGCGACTGGTGCGATGGACATGGGCGTCAAGTCCACAGTTCGGAATTGATCAATGGAAATCGAAAGATGGCAAAGAAGTGTAGTGTGAAGCGCGGATTTAGAAGGTCCTTTCGACATAGCAACCAACATCACTATGCACAAACATACACACAAACACACACGCACACAAGCAACACACATCTACCACAATCTCAATACACCAAGCCTCTCCTGGCCTGCATCGCTGAAGCTAGACAGCACTGCAGAACGTACTATCGAACGGAAGCCGCTAGCATTATACGTATTATTATATTGCTCTAGTACACCAAATACCTTAAACGCAAGAATAGTGATTTAAAGCAGTTGCAGAAAAATCGTATCGCAACCCACCCTCCCATCAACGTTACATACAAAATCAACCATACGGTGTGATCATTGGCGGATGCAACGTAGGCAACAGTGTCAGCGGCCGAATGATTACCGTTCTGCAACCAGCAACATTCTTCGATCCACCCTAATGTTCGGAGGTAGCTACACTGTCTGCTGGCGCCTGATGGACCATCCACACACGCTAGGAAGAACCCGAGATACACCAGGAGACGAAGGATAGACGGGATAATGATATAAACTCTAGGACAATTTTTTGAAAACAGGTGAGTTGCTAACTATTATTTTGCTTCGCGTTATGTGTGGTGGTTTGGATGTTGGTCTGTTTGTCTGTTCGCATCTGTAATGCATCGCCATATTGTGGTCCTTGACGGCGTGCTTCTTTATGTAGCGTATCCGGCGCCTTCATCGGACTGTCGACGGCGATTGCTACTTAGAAGCGTTGAAGTTGCCAAACATGGAAGCCTGACGGTAGGCAGTCTCTCGGTGCTTACTCACCTCTGTAGCTCTCAGTATGACCAGTATGACTTGCTCCGGTGAACGTCAGCGACAGGATCCGGTCGTGTTACTGCTGTCATGGAACAAGCGAAGGTTTATGAATGTTTCTTCGACCTGTTTTCCCTATATACGGCATTCGGATGACCGCATCGATATTTTGTGCTCGTGTCTGCAAGTGTTAATTGCAGTAAACCAATCAAAAATAATACACCGGGCTCGACCAGTTGCAGAGCTGTACGGTTCATTTGCAAATTCCGCACGCTGTCCATATCTCCCAAGCAGCCGGTAACCCGAATCCTGGCTTACTTTTACGCGTTGTCTCATCTCAAACCTGTTACCAAGATACAATCCCGATTTTGCTCTTTTTCCTTGCGATTGTACAACTGGCACCCTTCATTTCAGTCAGTAACGGCGTTTTCAAAGTTTTAAATAACGAACCCCCCTTGCTATGGCCAATATTTTATTTCGAAGGGTAGAACGATAGGCGGCCAAGGGCTGGGAAGGGTCCGTTCGTTAGGATATTATTGGCAGCACTGTCAGAGCGTTCTACACGATGATTGTGTATCATGTGTTTTGGCTCACTACTTGTCATGCCTAGAATCACCTGTAAGGACGCCAAATGTTTAGTCCGAAAAAAATTGAAATCATTATCCCCCCCGGCGAGCTGGAAAATTGGGAAATGTCAAGGCACCATCAGGCTAACTAAAATCTATTTTTGATTGGGACACCCCTTGTAAAGGTGGGTGGATGGGCTATTGCCAGCAACTTCGAACTGTTTTATCTGTGGTTCTTGGCTACATGTGGCTTACATGTATAGGAAAGGTACATCGAACCGTCAGGACCAAACAAAGTTGGAAAGGACGTCAACCGCGGCGTATATCGACTGACCAAATATTACGTAAGCCTTTATTTCCTCGAAAGACCCACTGGTCACTAACTAAGGGACATCGTTGCACAGATGTAATCGAAAAGACCTCCAAGGACGCTCAGCAGCAGCGACTGCAGAGTCCTCTGTGACTGTGCAAAGATAAAGATGCTGATCCACGTATACGGCACTAAATCGAGAACAGCTTTGATAATTTTCTGCAAAGTTATTCGTGTCATACGAGAGCGAAAAATGGCAGCTGAGTAAGAGAGAGAGAGAGAGCGCGCGCAGATTGCTAGGCGAATTGAAACGGAGAGAAGAAGGTGTCACGAGAGAAGAATAGATAGGAGGAGGTGCGCGTA
>NC_064877.1:1742500-1747500 GCF_943734665.1 Anopheles aquasalis | reverse complement strand
ACCTGGCTTTTTCTTTCCGTCAACCTTTTTCGGTTCGATAGTAAGATATAGATTATTCCCTTCAATGTTATATGAACAGTCTAATGCAACACCGTTGTTTTTCTCATAGTAATCTGACATGGCGTTAAGTAAATCATCAATAAATTTATCGATTGCCTGTTTCCACGATGAATACATATTTACTAGAGGAAAATTGATCGTTGTCTCGAATTTCTTGTTTTTCCCAAGCACCTTACTCTTCTTTTCTTCCTCTTCAACAGCCTCCATACCCATCGCTATTTCCTTCGCTTTTTCTAGCGTCAATTGCTTTTCTTGCAGCAATCTCAGCCGGGCCTTTTCATTCCGAATCCCAAAAACGAACTGATTCCGTACCGCCTTCTGAATATGGTCACCAAAGCCGCAATCATTCGCCATGTGTAGCAATGCTTGAACGTAATCCTTGATACTTTCTTCATTCTGCTGAGTTCGGCTGCGGAACGCCCACAATTCCACCATTTCGAGCCGCTCGGGTTCGAAGTGCTTCGTCAGAATTTCCGCCAGCTCGTTGTACTGCATGGATTCCGGCTTAGCCGGTGCTACGAGATCGGTCAACTCGTCGTACGCCTTTGCGCCGATGCAGTGCAGCAGCACTTTCGGTTTCACGACTTTAGAAACTCCGCTCACTTCCACAGCATTTTCGAAGCGCTGCAACCACTTCTTCCACTTGATGCCACTCTGATCGAAACGCTCCATCACTTGCATTATAGAAGGTGATGCCGTTTTTGCACTCGGTGTAGTTGATGCAATTTTTGGTTGCGTCGCACCACTCTCTGGAGCTGCAATAGGTTGCGGCATCATTTGGTAACAGTTTTCAGCTTATTTAACGGAAATATCCACACGAATGTCCTTTCCGGTCGATCAGGTAGCTTCACAGGTTTTCCACTCTATCGCGCTTGTCCAAAAACGATCTCACTTCGAGAAAGGCTTTTCTGCAAATGGCGCGTGATTTCTTCGCGGGACCCTTTGTTCTCGTTCCGTCACAATTCCTAAAATCGGAAGAAAGAGAACGGAGCAAGAAATTAAGGAAATGTACGGGTGGGAGTGGGATAGAGCACGCAAGTCGGAGGCCGGCTTTTGTTTCTTCTGGGAATCATACAAAGAAACAAGCAACCGCTGGTAAGTGGACCCGTGGGCTGGGAGGCAGGAAGAAGTCCCAAAGAAGTGTGTGCAGTATGATGCAATATTTAGACAAAATTGCACTTTTTCAACTTACAGTAATATTGTTTTAACGTAATAGCTTGTCGCAAGTCGAGGTTGTGACAAATTAACCACTTCGCGCCCACACTGAGCCGGAGAGTAAACAATACGCACCAGGCCGATTATTTATTTAGCGGACGCTTGGGTAGCCGAGAGTTGCTTAGCCAGAATATCCACACAATTGTCTTTTCCGTTCGATTGATTCCACAGATTTTTCACTCTGTATCGCGCTGGTCCAAAAAACGATCGCACACCGGTCGAGGCTCTTTTGCAAATGGCGACTTTTTTCACGAAACGATTTGTTCTCGATTTGTCAAAATCGAACCGGAACCAGGGTTGCCACACTGAAGTGGTGAAAAGAAAGTAATAGGAACAGCAAAGGCCCAAAGAAGCGCAAAATTATGAAATGATTGAATTTATGATTTTCTCAAGTTTCACTGACGCGTGTGAGAAATAACAAAATCCTGGAGGCCAAAGATTTAAATTTACGCAAACTAGCGATTTTTGTAGCTGCGGAAGATCACCGCCGGTGTCTGAAGATCACAGTAAGCATTTTTCCATTCTGTTCGCTTTCTTGCATTTCCTGTGTTCGACTAACAGTGTTTTATAAATTTCCTTTTCTACGTGATAGTGATCATTTCAAGTGATCTATGCCGCAAAACCGCGTTTCGTGCAATATGGTGAGAATCTTCAGCTGTCGTCGCCTTATGTTGGGCCTTCGGTTTTCTTGGCGCGGAGTAAGATGGATTTATGTAAAAGACGCACCAACGAAGAGAATCATTACTCACGGACCGCCGTTGTCCCCTTCTCCTTTTTGGCAGGTTCATCTGGGCCGGCTTCGTGGAAAAGAAGGGTCGGCCGAGGGAATCCAGGTCTCCACGCGCTGTTGCCTTAACCAGCGGGACCAAGCCAACCCCCTCTGGTCACCTACCAGGAGTTGGTCCCAAATCGTTTCACCCGTCCGCCCGTACCCAACCGGGTGACTCTCTCGTCGGTAACGCGTAATGAAGGGAAAATTAAATTTTCATCCAGCCCAACGTCCCGGTGTGCGTAAAAGGTATACTCCGTCGCCTACGTCGGTCCGATGGGCCCGCAACATCGTCGGACCGTTGCTTGTAACTTCTGGCTTCTTCTGCGTCCTACAGAGCATGTCTTCGTCCCTGGACTATACGATCTTCCCGGAGGAAATGGAATGGCAATGAATGAAGCGATCCTACGGCTACGATGTGGCGGTGGGAGTCCTGCCAGTCCAAGGTGACACATAGCGTCCAACTCTTGCCCGTCCTTCGCCACGAACGAACCCTGAGGAAAGATGAAATGTGTTCCTTTCGATGATTTTCCTGCGTCCCAAAGGAACAGCTGCCCTTTCGAAGAATGGAAATCATGGGAAAATGCTGACGGGATGACGTATTGACTTGAGGATGGTATGAAATGGTCATATGCAGCTCGCTTTCCAACAGTAAACCCAATTCATCCCTCGAACAGATCCACGAAGATGCACTCCGGGGGGGTGTATGCATCCTTTACGAGGATGGTGAATCCACTACCACGGTTCGCTGGTGTCTCCCTGGTCTTCATTTTTCATTCCTTCAATTCCTCGGTCTGTCTCTACAGCAGTCTCCAGGTTTTTGCTCCTGCTCCTTAGCTTTTTACTCAAAAGCCCTCCTGCTCTGCCTGCCCTGCATGCGGTGTTGTTGTTCCTCTACACACGAGCGCGTGCGGGGGCCCTCGGAGCGGAATGTATTAACGGTGAACAGCTGCCGTCTGCGCAAACTCTTAATTTGGTCGTGATAAAGCCTTATCTATGTGTATGATTGGCCCTTCCGGCCTACACATACACACGCGGGTGTTATGCGGCCGGGCTGGGGGGGGGGGGGGGGGGGGGGGTCGAAACGTGGACCGGCGGTTTGCGGTGGTCTCCCGCCACGAATCGCAACCGTACCGTACCGTCCTGCCCGCCGCCCCGAAGGCCATCGTACTTGGTACCGCTCAACACCCCCGAGAAAGGACTACCTGTAGAGTTGTGGAGATTTCGTCCTCGACCCAACGCCATCGACCGACCACCCGACCGAACGACACACATGCACGCACAATCTGCTGGCCCGAAGCAACACTCCGTTGGCAGCCCGTAGTATCCGGAGCACTATAAATATAGGGTACCGAACTGGTGCACCTACCATGACTCGCTGTTGTATGAAGTGCGCCACAAGCACGTGCTAGAGCCAGAACAACAGACTCGGACACGCCAGACCTCGCAGGGAAGCCCGTGTGAAGCTGGGAGCCACGGAATCCCACGGAAGTGCCAAGAAGACGGAATCAGTTCTTACAGTTTAAAAAACGAAAGTAAAATACGCCCGAACCACAAACGCAAGTGAAGGGCAACCCCCCCGTTGTGCGAGGATTACGGAGGAGTGCAGGAACAATCCGTGGAGCGGATTGGGACACGGTGTAAACCAAGAGAACCATCTCGGATGCTGTGTGTTAGTGTGTGCAACAGTTGTTAAATTAGTGATTTCAACGCTGCTGCCGTCGCTGCTTCGGCCACAGAACCTGCTAATCAGCCGTTCCGGAAAACCGTTCTGCCAGTGGATGTCAGGAAACAGCAGGATGCTATGTAAGCATATCTTGGCACTAAAGCCTATTTCTTTTACCTTATCGCACATTCTACTTCCCTACAATTGAGACTCTTTAATCCGGGGACTCGTGGATCATGGATTCTTGTTGAGCAGCATGCACCAAGAAATGTTACTTCATTCTCGGGTATTTGCGCGAATGAAGCTGCATATGGTTTCAATTCACGTGCAAGCGACATGCAAAATTAAATGCTGTCAAGTGTCCTTTTTACACTTGTTAGGGGACTAGCAGCGCGCAGCTTCTATTGTTTCCTTTTCATCGGTTTTCTTTTCGTTATGTCCCACCGACTGGGACACCGACCGTCACCGGAAGGAGTAGCTGTGTAATATTTTGAAACACGGTTGGTGTCGGGAGCAATGGAAGAAAAACATCCTCAGGCAAACTGTGCTTGTTGCAGAAAAGAAGGGTAGGGACCGTGTCCAGCCGCCGGTTCCAGTTACTAATGGTTTTAAAACAATGGTTTCCAGGGAAGTACATTTTTTTGCTTCTAAAGCTTACAAGCCAAGTCCGTCCGATTCGTCGTGTCGGCTTGGTTTTGCTCCTGTTTCGGTTAGCTGGTTTGCTGGTTAGGATGAACGATTTAACATTCTCCTGCTGTGACATGCTGCTGAGGACTCGGCGGCCTGGAATGTGTAACCGAATGCCCGGGGTTGCGTTCGGCTGGTGATGGGAAGGAGGTAACGAAGAGCTGCGGCAAATATTTTGAACATTTCCGTACCAGAAAACCTTTTGTTTTGCCCCGAAGCGGGTTTTGCGGCCACGCCGTTTTCAACTCCCGCGGGGATGCTCTATTTTCTTGTGTTTGTCTTCATTCCTGATGCATAGCATGAATATGCTGCCTTAAGATTAGACAAAATCTATTTTAAAGTATTCACAAACTCGCGTCGTTCATTCTGAGGCGAGCATGAAAAATCTATATCAGCTGCTTATATTGGAACCAGTTGCAATTTTCTATGGAATTTGCACTCTGCAAAAAGTCGCCCCCTGCTGGCGTGTGGTGCATCAGGTGACTTAAAACTTCTGGAAAATTGTAGACTCTCTGGAGGGTGTCGTTTTTCAGCAGGCATATATCTCCTCATTCTACAAAAATCGAATTCAGTTGTAGAGTTGTAGAGATGCACGGAAGCTGG
>NC_064877.1:1710000-1712500 GCF_943734665.1 Anopheles aquasalis | reverse complement strand
TGCATCCGGATCGACACGACGAATCACCCGAAAAGCGGTCGGCACCGAAAAGACGGCGGACACTTTGTGCTGGTCAATGATTCGGAAGTACTGACCCGGATCCGGTGTCCGATCCGGTTTGCCCTCGTACATGACGCTCGTTGCACCGTACAGCAGTGGTCCGTAGCAGATGTAGGAGTGGCCAACGACCCATCCCAAATCCGATGCATTCCACCATATATCATCCGGATGGATACCGTAGATCGTGTTCATCGTGTACATCAGCGTCACCAGGTGGCCTCCAATCGGGCGCTGTATTCCCTTCGGTTTGTCTAGCAGTGGGCGAGCACTTCGATTAGCGATCGATCGGACAATGGTGCTCGCCGTCTCTTCGCTTACCTGTAGTCCCAGAAGTGTAGAGAATGTAGAGCGGATCATTGGCATCCACCGGGACGCAATCGACCGGACTATCCAGTGCGCTCTCCCAGGCAATGTCCCACGTTTCGTCCAGATCCGACATCAGTATGTTCGACCGTCGGTAGATGATGTTCTTTCGTGGCTTCCAGCGTGACATCGCGACCGCTTCGTGCAGAATGTCCAGATAGTAGATGATCTTGTGTGGCTCTACGCCACAGTTAGCCGCTATGATGACTGTCGGTTCGGCATGCTCTATCCGCGTGCACAGCTCGCTGGCCGCGAATCCTGAATAGCACAGGACAATGGTCCGGTTAATATCTCCACCATCCGCTATATTTATCCTCGGGCTATCCCGTTTTACCTCCAAAAACAACCGAATGCACGGCGCCTAGACGTGCCGTCGCTAACATGGCGATGATGGCCTCTGGTATGAGCGGCATGTAAATTACCACGCGGTCACCCTTTTTGACGCCCAGCTTTCGCATGCCACCGGCCAACCGGGACACCTGAGGGAATACAATACGATTCAGCTTAAAGATTTGGAACCACTTTACAATTTTGCGTGGTTATTTCGAAAATAAAACGAATGAAATGGGAAGAACATGTGACCGTTTTCGAACCGTCGAATGGCCGATAGAGTTTGTTAAAGAAGTTCGTCGAGTGAATGTTAATGAGCTGTTATGAACAAAAAAATACCGCGGATAAGTGGCGTCGGATTATTCATTAGACTCAGTTCTAGAGCCAACCGACAAACCGCCATGGGATGGTATGGTCACGGTGCTTGGTCGCTTTATTTGCATCGTTGCTGGTTACCTTATCAAACAGTTCATTATACGTAACGTGGCGAATGGTGTTCGTTGTTGGACTGTCGTGAATGAGGGCAACCTTACTGCCCTTTTTAGCGAGGATGTGCCGATCCACGGCATTGTAGCAGGCGTTCAGCTTACCACCGACGTACCTGCGAATGGTGGAGAACGTGTTAATACATCCTGCCGGGTCCGCTACTGGCCGCGCTGCTTGACAACGCTTCCGGGACGGTTTTGAGATAAGTGAAAACACAAATATTCCTGCGCGTCGCCTTTTGACCATTCCATCGTCCTGCACTCCTATGCCTCCTAGATGCGGCCACGCTATTGTCTTCATTTTCATATAGAGTGGTTAACCATGGCCCCCGCGGAAGGAGGAGTGAAGGATTTGTTAGAAGATGCGCATGCATTAAACAAAAAAAAAAAAGAGGTCGTGATGGACCGAGGGGGCGAGGGTTCGGTCGTTGGGATGAAAAACGAAAATTGCAACCACCACATGTAGTCGTCGCTGCCCTTCGGGGGTAAACGTGACGCACGCATTATGCCAAGCCGAGCTTACTCCGAAGTTGATGGATATTGATTGCGCTTTGCGACAAAAGTTTATTATCAATGGCTCCCAGAGGAAAATTCATGTCCAACGGCGGCGATGCCACCGGATGCCACTGTTTCAGACATGCGTCGGCTTTAATGCAATGTGATTTATGATTTTTATTAAATAAACATGGCGCGTGGAAATCTGTCACCATTATGAATGGTGACGGCCACTAGTCTCGGGTCCTTTCTTAAACTTTCCATCTTTTGAATACTTTAGCCAAATTTATAGCATTCGGACTAACTTCACTTGGTTATCGTGCCATCTACTCTGAACGAGAACTCGACAGGACACTGGCACAACCTCTGATTAGCTTCCACTTCCATGAACAACACTTCTTCCGGCAATGTGAACCGGGTGAACGATTTACGCCGTTACTCCACATTCTAATCCCGGTTGGCGATATTTACCACTTCGTGAATGGACTGTTGCTATCATCAAGCACTCGCTCCCAGGGCTGATCCCAGTCGATCAGCTGTTCGGCCAAATCACCCCAAAACGATTCCGGTTGTTCGATCGATCGACAGTATGCTTCCATGTAGAGTGGACTCATAATTTCCGCATGGTTCGGACACTCGGTCACTAGCGCTGCACTACTGTTCGCGGGTACGGGTTGATCCATGATGCGCAGCTTCTCTTGCAAAATGGAACCGTGGAAACAACAAGCACACTGTCAAGTACTAGACACGATTTATGGTCCCTTTGG
>NC_064877.1:1697500-1700000 GCF_943734665.1 Anopheles aquasalis | reverse complement strand
AAGACGATGGTGTAGTTTATGGTTTGGCTGTTGGGGACTCGACAGGGGAGACGATGATGATGATGGGTCTTATCGTAGACCGATTGCCACCCTGCAATTGGCAGTTGTGTAAACAATGAACGACGACGATCTTCTCCTTAAAGCAGCATTTGGCGCCGGGCCGGACGGTGGTCCCGGGCAGACGGGAGTTTTGTTATTTTTGGTTATTAAACTGCTGACTGGCGGAGATTTCGAATTTTGTGTTCGCTCGAGCGGCAATCGTTAGATGCGTTAGATGGTGCGAAAAGTGGTAGATCATACGTGTTTTCGCCACCTCACCATCACTCACTCGCGTGGTTCTTGCTTGTTAGCTGCGCATAAGCCTTGATAAGCGTCCCCGATGTTGATAGAACCACGCTGAGGAGCACTTGCCCCAGCTACATATTCCAGCCGCGTCAGCGAACGCGCACTTGCGACTTGTTAATTGGTAGCAAGCTCACGGAGAGCACTTCGACCGACGACGTCCAATTCTCCACATCGTGACCCACGCGACCATCTCCAACTCCCATCTTCTAGCCGGATCGTGGACGGAATTCTTAGCGAAAGAGAGGGGAGCCACGGTGCAACGTGGCTTAGAGTGAACGGAGGAGGGACATAGAACAAAACAAAAAAAGCCTGGCCCACATCGGTGCCTGAAGTGCGAGCGAGAGCGAGTCGGAATTCAATTCCTTCCAATCAAACATTCCAATTCCATTAAGGCGGCGGCGGCAGCTGGCCAGGTCGAGGCCATCTTCTAGCGAGTAGCGGGGGCAACTTCTGGAAACTTTCCAACCGTGCACCAAGCGGCGTTTTTTAATATTCGAAAGACGTTGACGGGCCGCACCACCGCCATCATCGTCTTCCTACCCGCTGCCTAGCCAGCGGCGACAGCGGTTCACCGGTACGATCGCGGATCGTGCAGCGAGCCACGTCGCCATCGTCGTAGCTTAGCAACCATTCTCCAAAAACCCAACCGTGCCAACTGCGTGAGTACGGTGGCGCGTAAGAGGAGGAGAAAATCTGTAGTCTAGGAATGAAATGTAAACCAAGGATCTCCGTTTCTAGCCAGCCAGGCGGGCTCTAGGCGGGCACGTTCGCTCCATAAAAATCATGTTTGCAATGCAACGTGGGGGTGCACCAACGAGCAGCACCGTCAGCAGCATCATCAGAGACAAGTGGTCGAACCTGAGCCCTGAGAGCGAGCGAACGTACATCATTCCGTGTGGCCGCCGCGGCACTCCGCCGTCCGCCAGATTGCTGATGGCGATTGAAATGGCCACGAAGGCAGCAAACAGGGGTTAATAGAAATGACACTTGTTGGTTCGTTCGGTCGATTTGGCGCGGTTGTGTCGTAATCCGGCCGTATCGTGGGGTTGTTTGTCGTCGCCATTGTGCTCATCGTCCCGCTTCACCACACACCATGCTTGCGACCACCCTAGGAACAGCGAACGGTGGTGATGCCCTTGGCCTGCCTGCCTGTCTGTCGGCCTGCCTGCCTGGCCATCTTCTTTAAGAAGAGATTCTCCAGGCACACATACAAACGAACACGCACAGTAAATTGGCTTCCTTGCGCTGGTGCGTTGTATTATCTGCTGCGTTTCCGATTCCAGCGGCCCGATGTGAGCGATGATTCCTGATGTACGTACGGACGACGCAGCCGACGTGCCTGGGTCTGGCTCTCGAACCGCGGGATTCGAGGTGAAAAGGAAATAACACAAAATTGGGAGCAATTTCCAGCTCTCCCGGACCGACTTACGGTTATGCTCGTTGAAGCTGCCGCCGTTGGTGCTTGTTGCTGGTGCTGCTGCTTGCGCTGCTGCTGTAAAGAGGTGGGGGTCGTTGATGTTGCTTTCCCTTTGACCACTGGTTGACCCCGCCTGGCTCGGTCGAAGCTGTCTTTCAATAAATCGCTGCTTCGTCGCACTGCTTACCTTTGGTATGCGTAGCGAACGATCTTCTGGATAGAAAACTGTTCTCGAATTATTCTAAACTAGCACCATGTTTCGTATTGTCGCGTCAGCCACACACTTCGAGCGGTACACTCACTTGTTGTTGACTTGCTTATTAGTAATTCCGTTGGGACTGCTGACGACAACGACACACGCCAACAAACGCCACGGTGTACCACCACCTTCACAAACGAAAAACGCAGATCGATTTTCGTGGACGCGCTTTATCGCACTTCACTCTATTTCGAATACCAACTTTTTAGCGAACGGTGAAAAGGTGTTAACTGTTGCACCACGAGCGAGACGATACAGTCCTTCCTGGAGGTTTGCGACACTTTGAGGATCGTACAGCAAACACCAAAAACAAAACAAACGCCACCACCCCAGGAATAATCCGCTTATCCGCAAGCACGAGCACAACACCAGCACCACTCCGACTGCGACGACGGCGCGCTTATGAATGACGTCCCTCACCCCACGCGAGGATGCTGTGACCAAGCTGGTTTCCAGTGCCGCAGCTGCCGCAACAGATC
>NC_064877.1:1670000-1672500 GCF_943734665.1 Anopheles aquasalis | reverse complement strand
GTTAGATTTATTAAGGGAGTTTACAATGTTTTGGGCTGTTGCCCAGGTTTTTACTTACGAGCATTATTTTAAGTGGTTATGGTTATGGAGGATAGTATGTTCCTTCTGCCCACCTGTTCCTACTTTCCAAACTAAATGTGCAATCTTTTGTGAAAGGAATTGCTGAGTAGCTTCAAACTGTAGCTGCTACGCGCGTATACAAAGTAATCTCTGAAAAGAGTGCAACAATTCAAGTGTGAAAATCAAAATCATTCCAGCATCTCTCATAAAGCATATCTCTACGACACCAACAGCTGGCAGCAAAGGCCAGAGGATGTTCCCATTTAACGCACAAAACCGTGTGGCATTGAATTGGCAAGATCAAAAAGCACAAGTTATCCTTAACAACAATCATATTTCCCTCTTTCAGGCTCTTCACCAATGTTAAAAATGTTCCAAATCTGAATGTAAAGCTCATTAAAACTCTTCCCGATCGCACAACATTATGGTGTTTGATTAAAAAGATATCACTTGCGGCATTCGTTTAGATTGTTTTAGCCATCACTGTAACCAATCGCAACATAAACCAATCACAGCGGAGCATAGAAACCGCGCCCCGCGTGGCTGGAAAAGTGCTTAGAACGTGTGAAGCATTTCTAGAAAATATCTTGTTTATTTGAGATTTTCAACTTTTCTCAAAAGTTTTCCTACAAAATCAATACTGAATGAGTCACCGACAGTGTTATTCAATTGCCAAAACCAAAAGAAAGCACCGGAAATCAATTTTCGGGAGATTTCGTGCCCGTAGTTCTTCCCACCACGATACGCGGTACCCAGTGGCTGGGCATCTTCAGCGATTCAAAGTTGCGCGAGAGATTTTCAAAAACGCACCTCGACCGCGCGGAGTTGTTTTTCATTTCCCGAAGGAAAAGGCAGTGAACCCGTTTCGAAATCGCTTTTTGTGAATGCTTGTTGGTTCATAATTCGTTTGTAATTAACTTGAAAAGCATGTGCTAGTGGTGTTCCCAGCGACTGCGTAATTCTAGTGCATGTGAAATCTCGCGAATACGTGCGCGTGCGCCGTATCCTTGAATGATCCTGAAATCGGTGGTTAGTGATCGATTATCGAAAGTGCCATCGTGTGTTTTGTGCTTTGTTGGTGAGCATGATGAATTACTATAGCGATCCTGCTGGCGCTGGGTTTCAAGGGGATCCGTTGATTTCTCCCGGTGATGCGAAACCCGGGCTGAACTCCACTAACTGGTTCCTCATGGCCCCGCCGGTGGTGTGTCCTGCGGATTATCTCGAGATGAATATGACCACAAATACGGCGAATGCCGATATGCTGCAGGTGTCGGATAGTGTGGAAAGGCGATATCGGGGGGACGGATGCGATAATTATTCGCATGATCCTTCCGGTCCCTGCGGTCCTTTGGCAAAGAGCAACGGTGTGGAAGGATTCCAGCGACCACAATTGAGCAGCTCGCAAGAGGATAACGATGCCGCGGAACAGCATCTGAGTGGGTTGAGCGGGTTGAGCGTGTCGTCGATCGTGGAAGGAGTCGCGGGGCTACCGGGCCAATCGGCGAAACATCCGGGATTTTCGCTGAAAGATCGCGCCAAAGATGGATTCTTCATGGACAACTTGCTGCAGCTTAGCAGTCACGGCAATATTCCCGGGGACAGTTCGTTGTCCCTGTGCAATTCTGCGGGTAAGTGGTAGTCACAGCACTTTGTTCGCAACATGTTTGTTTGTGAATTTGGTGGAGGTCATTAGGTCATCGTCGTAGCACACATCGACCCATGCTGCAGCGCTGCTATGATTTCTTTTGTCAACATCGAATAGTTGAAACGCGTTTCTTGGGACTCTCGCCACACGCGCTATCGGTGGTCGTTCCTGGAATCGACACAAAAGAGTTGGGAAGCAACGCAGTTAACATTGGCTAATTGCTGACGGTCAATGGCCGGAACACTTCCGTAGCCAAAATAGTGGAAAATTCTCGAAACCGATAAAGAGTGAGACAACTAGACAGCGAGACGTGCGGCGATACTGCGCCGTCGGTGGACGCGTGTATTAATTTGGAAACTAATTTTGTGCAGTTTCCGAGAAGCGATTCCGGAAACGCGCCACCGTTCGGCTGGTGACACAGCAACGGAGGGCTACTTGGCCGGCGCATACTTTGTCCCATTATTAAATTTCAAACGACTTTCGACGACCCTTCTATGCTGCTGCTACTGCCACTGCTTCTGTCCTGGCTACGATCGACCGTTTTTCCGATCATTTTCCTTCCGACGAAACGAGCCTTGCAAACCGATCGTTCCTGAGATTCTGTTTTTTTATGTAATGACGGGTTCCATTTATTTATTGCATCGTTTTTTTTTTCTCGGGAGGTTCTCTGTCACCAGCATCCAGCATCACCGCTGCTCAGCTGTTGACGTGCCTTTGGGGTGCACGACGATCGTGATCTACGCTCCCGGATTCTACCCTTTAACGTCTTTCGCTGACACTTGGGAAACTTTG
>NC_064877.1:1662500-1667500 GCF_943734665.1 Anopheles aquasalis | reverse complement strand
CCACGAGCCGTATTGGAAAAGGGGTTCCAAACACACTCCACGTGTTATGTCTGGATTAAGCTAGATTATGAGTATTTGTTTTGTAATCTCTGTCCCTCCTCCAAAGCGTATCCATCGAGAATCTGTACCATCTTTTCAACGCGCTGACGTCGTTTCAACCTGCTCTCCTTCTTGTCTGATCGTACCGCGCGAATAGGGAGTCCATCCGGAGGCCACCGAAAGCATGCCGCGCCGACGGTAGAGAGTGGTGAAACGTATCCGTTTTGATATGGATGGAAGATGGTGGCGCATATTAAATTTTCCCGTAAATTAACCGTTTATGAGAGCGCGTGCCAAGCTTCGCCGCTGCTGGTGGTGGTGCTAGTTAATTGTGTGTTTCTGGCACATTACATTAATTGGGTTGTTAATGTAGGAAATCGTGCGAATCCATCCGCAGATACCCACGTGCGGGACCATTTGTGACAGGACTTTAATTAAATTAATATCACACTCTCGCCTTGCGTCCTTGCGGTGATGATGTTTCAATTTACGCGCGTGTTACTAAGTTGATTTTCTGATTATCGTAAGAGATTTGTTTAAAATGGGATAATTAGAATGTGGCTCTAATGATTGCAAATCGGTCCTTGATTGGGTTACTAGGCCTGTTGTTAATTTTTTAATGATTCCGATCCGATTTTCTCTACTCTGCAGGATCCTCACGAAAGCTGCTGAAACGGGAGTCGTTGCCATCGAAAGAAAACTCAGGATCATCGAAGAAACCGAGACGAACACGAACTTCTTTCACTTCCCAACAGATATTGGCGTTGGAGAAGATCTTCGAAAGGACCCACTATCCCGACGCTTTTGTGCGCGAAGAGTTGGCCAAGGAAAATAGTCTCAGTGAGGCTAGGGTGCAGGTATGACAATGGATGCAAGATAGACTGTTCCGGAACTGATTGAGACGCCACCACTTTGTGTAGGTCTGGTTCCAGAATCGCCGTGCCAAGTTCCGCCGGAACGAGCGAAGTGCCTCATCAAGAGTAGATGATTTCTATACAACGGCCAACAGCTTCGCGATACCCACATCGTCATCGTCGCCAGGTGGTGGTATGTTGCCCAAACCGCCGGATGTTACGGGAACGACGGCATCATCGGCTTATCCACCACTGGCCTTTTCTGCGCTCAGTTCCATGTTTGGACCGGTTGTTCCGCAGATACAACCGCATCTACACCTACATCATCCCGTGAGCAGAACCGACGGCTACTATTCCGCCTTTAAACCACAGCAGCAACAGCATCAGCATCAGCAGCAACCGATCGGCGACAGTCCCACCAAATACATGAACCAATCGTACCAATTCCCGAATCTGCCTTATCACAATAATCTGCAGACATGAAATACAGCTCGCCGTGATGTTGCCCTGTTCCACCCCATTCCTGCCATTTCAATTTTTAATTCGTCTTTCTATTCTGTGTGTAAAGTTAAGGCAAAACGAAGCGCGTGTTGCGATGATTGTGCCTTATGTTTGTTCTAAAAGCGATTGCGACGGGTACAGTGAAATTGTTCGATTCAAAGGTTAAATCTTCGTTACCAAAACGGGGCCATTCTGTGTATGAAACGTAGCTTGTAAAAGTTGTTAACAAAGCGGTAAAATGTATGAAAATTGTAATGAAAAGAGGAATGAATTTAAAATGAAAAAATATAACAGATACTTCGTTTGGTTAAAAAGGTTTGTTTTGCGAATGTGAATATTTTATTATGAGATATTTTTCCATTAATTTTACATTCGGTTCCGTTTTTATTACATACGGATTTGGAATTTGCCCGCTTTCGTTACATACTTTACTCCTTTAAAAGGTTTGTACTTTTCGCCGTACATATCGAGTCGATTCACTTTCAGTCCTGATACCGCCATCTGGGAGATGGTGAAGTGCACCCTGCGTGAAGAGAGAGAAGCACAGTTCATATCGCAGGTTTCAAATGGCTGAAGATAAATGGTCTCTTACCTATCGATCGTGGTTTCGAGTGTAGAGTTAGTGGAAGCCACAGATACCTGCATGGACGATAATGGGAGACATGGCGAATGCGAATGTATTTATCCTTGACGAGATTCACTTACCGTTCCGCGTATGTTTGGAAGTTTGGAGGCATCAATTCTCCCGATGTCCCAGTGGAGCACTTTGTTGACCGTATCGTACGTGTACTTGCCCTGGTTCACCACCAGCGAACAGTTGGTCACCGCTTTCGGCATGCAGATGTCCAATTTCACGCCTGTAAGAACAAGATTTGGCCTGATTAATTTGACTTTCTCGTTTTAGATGCCACTAAGAAGTACCTTCCACACTTCGGCCCATTGTGGTCTTCGGTCCAACCGTAATATCCAATCTAGACTGTTCGCCGGATCGTAGCACCAGATTATGCCGCACGTAGATTGGAATGGCGACAATGTTTTGCGATCCTACGTGGTACGACATGAGGCGAAAGTTCCCGTCCGGTGGGATGAAGGAAAGAATGCGCTCCGATTCCCAGCGCTTGAAGCGGACACACGGATGGAAGGAAACGTCGTCGAAGAGGCGTGGATTCATAAACGACAAAGACAGGTCGGGCATTCCGCTCAGCTTGATGCAACAGTCAATCTGATTCACGAGACATCGAGTAACGGTAAGAGTTATTGCAGGAATTCAGCGAAAGGAGGAATTTTGCTCTTACATATCCTTGAATTTCCGCACAAATGGTCTGTCCATTTTTGTCGATGATAGCATCCACCTCTTCCACGACATCGAAGTATGCCTCGTTGTTCGTGTACTTGACTCCCGTACGTCTCCACGGAATGGCCGATAGCTGGCCCGAGGGAAGCGTTCCGCTGATGCTGTGGGCACGAGAAGAAAGAGAAACGCTACAGTGTCCGACAATCAGCAACCGGAGCTCGGCAACCTACTTGGACTTGCCCGTTACGGAGTTGGCGATCGTGCGCAAAATGTTTGGCGGTTTGATCAGCTCCTTCAGGATGTTGCACTCCGTGGCCAGCGGGAACCCGTTGTCCAGCATTTCATCGAGTAGCTCATACACGATGACGTAGTTTTCTTTGATCACGTTTTCATTGCACTCGGAAAAGTAATCCTCGAACGTGTCCACCACACGGTGCAGAAACTCGATCACGAAGAGCGGAGGGAATTCGTGCTTGCAGGCGGCCACGAGCGAGATTCCGGAGCGCTGGATGGACACGAGGTAGTGGTGGGGTGTCGAAAGCACCGGCGGAACATCCTGGAAGCAGAAAGACATCGGTGTGAGCTAAGCAGCTTGATCCGACCATGGTCAGTCCGGCTTACATTCGCCGACTCCCGGTGGACATCCAAAAAATAGGACACGCAGGTGCGGGAAACCACGGATCGCCAGTGTTTTTCCAGGAACACATCGCTGGAAAAAGGGGGAAATGGTTCAGCCGACACGCACGCACGGGAATGGAAACTCTGCTTTCTCACCCGCTGCTATTCACGATAAATAAGCTGTGAATCATTCTAACTTTACGCTCCGATGAACAAGTAACAATATTTAACGATGCACTCTCTTGATTTCACTGTTATCACCTTTATCTAGGTCCAAAAATGTTAAAAATCTCCCGCTTTCAACGCAGCGATTTCACGGAACAAAAAAAAGGAAAACAAAATTACCAGGGTTGTAGCTGGGACTACCAGGATCCGCAAACGCGGCCCCATAAACGGAGCCTGCACATACTTCAACGATCATCACTGTAGATTCCAGCTGATTTTCGCTGTTTTCCGGAGTTTTTCATCGGTTTTCTCGAGTTTTTGCAGTTTTCCGGCATGGAGGACGTAGAAGTGATGGAGCTGAACGATTTGGAGGAGATGATGCGCAAGTTGACGATTAAGGAGAGGCGCGCCAGCACCTTGTATAATTTGGAGCTTAAAATCGACACGGTTAACAAGGAGCTCTACGAAGTTATGCTGCGGGCGGAGAACATGCTGGAGTTTGTCGCCGCGGCCAACAGGTAGTGCAATCCGGCAGGACACACGAGGCGCCCAGTACATCTGCTAACCCTCTCAATACTCTTTCCAGCGATCAATTGAGCGCGGCAACGCGCATTATATTCCGCAAAGGAGTGGCCTCCTTCCCACAAGGATCCTCCTCGATCGACCAGTTTATTGAACGCTGCCTGAACCACCCGTCGGATACGGTGAAGGAGTTCGGTCTGCGGGGAGCGCACACCTTGTGGGACGCATCGCTTCCAGTGGCCCCCATCAACATTCATCTAATCCTCAAAAACTGCCTACCGATGGCAACGGGAGTCAGCGCTACAGTCATACAAATGCTGGCCAAACTGCTGCCCCCTCTGTTTGCCGGCCCGCAAGTGCAGGCCGGTTTGCTGGCTGCGCTGAAATGCAGCGACACGATCCGCTGCCGAGTTTATGACATTGTGTGCCAGATCCTGCAGAAACATCCGGAACATTTTCCTACCGCCGAGCCGATCCTACAGCGTGCCTTAGCAGACTTGGACACAAACGATGTGCTGCTGCAGACGAATGTCCTGGAAATTTTAGCCCCACTGGTGGCCACAATCGACGGGTTTGCATACATAGAGAAGGTGGATTTGTTTAACAAACTCAAAACGATCCTCAATAGCGTTGCGCAAACACCGTTCATACGCTTCATACTGCCGGATGCGCTACGGTTCTACGGCAATGCCGCTTCTTTGCAACCGGCCATATTCTTTGCACGATACCCCGAAGTGATCGACTTTATCTTCGAGCAGGGATATACAGAGGACGATACATTCTCGCTGATCGCCTATGAATCAATCGGTAATGAACAGACGTAGCTGTGCATAAGTGTTTTGCAGTTGCTAACCTTTCTTCTCCTGACGCCTTTTACGCAATCTCGTTTTAGCCGTAGTAGCGGCCAAGGACGAGGGCAAGATATATCTGCATACCAAACTGAAGGATAAGATGGACAAGCTTCTAGGGGCGATTAAGAAGTTAATGCATTCTTCCCAGGAACGGTA
>NC_064877.1:1650000-1657500 GCF_943734665.1 Anopheles aquasalis | reverse complement strand
TCTAACCTTGCGCCACTAAACCATGGCGTATTGTGCGTGTGTGGTCGTTTCAGTTTCAAAATTATGCGAGCGCGCTTGAACGCGAAATTCATGTCTTGCACGCTTAGCACCAGCAGCATGCGTACACGTCGTCCATACAACAATGCTCTTTAACGGTTGGTACGCCCGCTGCGGTGGTCTAAGGTGAGCGCACAGCTTTCAGCGTCTGATTGAGTGGCAAGGCCCGCTCTTTACACTCTAGTCGGACGGTTTAGTACGTCCCGTATGTGTGTCACGGAGCACGTGCTGCGCCATGGGCTGGTTGCATTGTTTTGATTTCCTTTGGTTTTTTTTTGTTATTTCGTTGTTGCTACTGATGTCTGCTGGTGCAATCATAGCCATTCCGTGGCGGGCCTCATAACAATCTGCCCGAGTTCCTCTTTCTTCACGAACTGATGGACTGCAAATGATGCAATAAGTGCGATGCATCTTCAATGGCCCGTTTTAACGTGACTCATCAGCGCGTTGCTTAGCAGATCAGCAATCAGTGTTGCTGTGATCGTCACCGTTTGGTCGTTAGCATACAGTAGGCGCGATTTGAAGGTTAAAGAGAACAGAAACAGTCAGCAGATTCCAAACCCCGCTGTGCATCGCTGTGATAGTGATGTTGCTTACATTGCTGATGCTGCAAACAGTTGTTTTTGTAAACATTTGTAGAAAGTACGCTGCTTGCCCACCCTAGCAGCTGATGGTCGCATTTACTTTCGTTCGACATTGGGATGGAGTTACCGCAAATTCTCGCTGCTTTCTCGCTAACTGTGCGCACTCTGCGGTGACCATCTGCTAGGCGCTGCTTTCCTTTAGCCGGGTGGGCTATTGGCTACGTTAGTTACGTACTGCGTGGGGCCTTTCGCATGGTGTGATTACGTTCGGTGTGATTTTGAGTTATTGAAGTTTCAATTCAGTTGAGTTCTGTTACTCAATTCTGCGGATTGACACGCTTATGTGTGGGGTAGCGTGCGTTCCGAGGGCCAGTAACGGTTGTCACTCCTTGATCCTGCACTCCGCTGCTTCCAAAGGCCTTCATTTTTTAGTGCAGAGAGAGAGAGAGAGACATTGAAAGAGAGAGGCCTCTCCGTCCTCTCTCTGACTCTGGGCTCGTCTTTCAATTTCGGCCACAAGCGGTCTCCAGATTACGGCACCGCTAGTGGTATAGTAATAGCGACAGCAAACAATGCCTGCCGCCCTCCAGTCGGTTGGCTAGGTGGCTGGCTACGTTCGTCCGCTTGTCGGGTGTGCGATCGCGAAAGATCAGCCACTGCTGCTGCTCCACCGGCGGGGATACGGCACATCGAGTCGGATTCGGATACGGTCGCCGCGGTCGCACCTTGGTAGCGCTCGGTTAGTCTGGTCGAGTGGCTGTTCGGGTGAACAGGTTGTGCATCCTGTGCTGCATGTGCGGTCTGAGCGCTCATCTCGTACAGTTTGTTTGATCCTTCTCCTGTTTAGTGTGGTGTTTTTTTTTTGTGGTAGATGGGATCGGCCACACCGATCAGTCCTTAGCTGGCAACGCAACGCGTGGCGTGTGCTTCGACTGTTCGATCATTGTTGGTGTGCATTTAGGCATTTACTTCCCGATCAACATCGAAGGAGAATTGCGAAGGATAATGGTGGCAATACCACTGCAAGTGCGTCAGCCAGTGTCAGTGTCCTGTATGGTACACGTGTTTGTGATCCAAGTGACCTAAGGAAGGCGAACGTGTTGGTTCTTTGGAAAGAAGTGTATTGTGCATAATTTTAATCAATCTCTTTTCCTTTTACCGAGCAGTCCTGAGGCAGCAGAGTGAAAGTCCGCGGTGTACATAGTGTGATTCAGCGTGCAAAGCGAGCAACAGAATAGTGACTGTGACCAGTGAAGCTGTGCTGCTACCGTGGTTGCTGGTGCTGATAATCGGTACAGCCAGTGCCAAAGGATAATAGTGATCGTAACAACATGAAGCGAAGTAGAGTGTGGCTCGACTGTGGCGTCCTGCTGGCGCTGCTATGCAGTCTCGTCCTTCCGCTGACGGTGTTTGGACAGGAAACAAACGTGACCGCATCGTCACTGGTCATTGAGCAACCCGCGGATCCTGCCACTGCTGGCGATCGTTCGGAATTCTCGTTCCATCGTTTGGTACTGCTGGAAGAAAAGCTGACCGTGTTCGACATCAAGCGCATCGCCAAAGGATGGAACACGTTGCGCCCGCAGCTCAGCAGGCACTGTGGCGTTCAGATGACCCAGTATCTGCAGGGTCTCCAGGACGAACGGTTGTGGGCGTTAAAGAGTAAGTGCTCTCTCGGCTCTGGCTACAAGGAAGGACAGGATATTCAGGAACTAAGGATTTGTACAGTTGTAAATGGAGCAAAAGGCAACGGCACGTGACGATGGGCAGACGCGAGTAATGGCGCGCAACGGATCACTGTTTTCCCTGCCGCTAATGTGGTGTTGGAGGTGCGCACCACCCGGTGGCATCACCGATTAGTGGCGCAGTGTCATAACACTCCTAACGCCATCGTCGTAGTGCGGCTAACAAAACGACCAACGCGTGGTGGAAGGGAAGGAAATGTGTGTCGATTGTTTTGGTGGCAGTAACTTGGGGGGGCCAATACAAACCACACAACCACCTACCACCGCAGCATTTAGCGATCACCCTCCCCGGATCAGTGATATCTTTCGCTTACTTAATACAGTGAACAGTTTCGCGATGCGATTTTTTTCCTCTTCTTTTCCTGCTAGCCAGGCAGTGGAATGGAAAATCGAACCGAACGGTGGTAAAGGAAAGCAAAAGAAAGAGAAGAAAAAAATGCATCAACCTTAAGCAAACTCCCCCCCCCCCTCCACCACCACATACACGACAATGCCATTCTCCCCCTGAAGGGGTGGTGGAGGACGATGATGATGATGTTGATGACGATGGTGCAACGCTATATAGCATTCGCACTCCCTTCGGCCCCCTAAACTTGGTCTGCACGCGAATGAACGAATGGTGCCGCGAATGGTGCTTACATAATTTCGTGACCGTACTACACTCATTTCCAATCGGAATTCAGCTGTTGCCGATTGGCTCGTTGGGAATTGGTTTTTCATTAATGGCCATACCATTTGCTCCTGTTCTCTTGGTGTCACTAAAGTGAGAGCTGGTTCGAGATGGGATCGGAGCCGAATTCAGGGCAGTAAAAATCCTTCAAAAAAAAGGAACCGTTTTATGAAACCCACGATGATGTTAGATAAATGCTATAAACACACTGGCCGCTGGACGCGAGCGGACGGCTGGTTACGACAATACTGGCTGCGACGATGGCGTCGATGTTTGTTTTTCGTTTCTTTGCTCGAACCATTATGACAAAATAAGATAAACAGTCGTGCATTTTAGCGTCTTTCCTCCGCTCCTTTCGTCCTCCCTCATTTTTTTCTATCTCCCGCGAATCAGATCAGCTAAGCGCTCGGGGCTTATCGTTAACCGTGGTTGCTATGTATCGACCTGATTACACATGCTTCACTTATGACTTAAGGCGATAATGATTTCGCGACTGGCGCAGTACCAGCAAATCGATATGAATCATTAGCTTCATGTCTTCCTGATCACTGGTGTGATAAGAAATGGTGCAATGACTATGTACTTTGTGGATCAAACATTTGGCTAAGCCCCTTCTAGCTAGTGTTTGCATGTTCCACTAATTGATCGCCATTTGTTTAGCAAACATGACGATCGAATACGACCGTGAATCGGAAAATCCGGTATCGGTCCGGTCTAGGAAGTCATCTTATTGACCAACCGGTGAAGGTTGTGGGAAAGCAAATGGATTGAAGAAACAAAACTAAATAGAAGACCGACGCATCTTTCAACAGCCGGGGGAAGCTGGGGAAAATGGGCAGCATTATTAAATGCTTCCTCATTACATAAATTGTACCGCTCAGCAACGATTTTTTTTTGGCGTTGATGTAACGTTGCGTTTGGTCAAATGGCAGTGTTGCGTGAGAGTCGTGATGGTCTTAATTGATTTTTGTGGTCTTTGCACTAAAGCAATCGCGTCGATAGAAATGCAACATTTTGGTCTTGTTTTCGGCGATCGTGGCCGTTCGGTGTGTTATGTCATGTAGTTTATTTCACCCTTTTTATCATTCTATTGTTTTTATTAAGGGGCCTGTTGTCTATCACAATGTTGCGCAGTGGGTTGAATAAGGGGAAAAGCTTGCAAATTCCATCGAGAGATAAGAAAGCATTTCCTACACGAAGATGACGGTCATCATCCGATCTCAAAAGCAAGGCGTAGACATTTCGCTGATGCTAGGCTCCAAGCGGGCGAGTGACGCTGTCACCGGTGCCAGTGCAGGTTAAACCTGATTGATCGTCAAAAGTGAAACTGGTCCGCAGCGTGCCGCTAATCACCGCATTTGTCCGCGAAGGAAAAGTCCTCCGGGCAGCCGGTGGGGTTGGTGGTGGTCGACTACAAAACACACATCGATCGTCGCCTCCAATGTTACTTCCTCGTTCGGTGGCTGCAGCTGTCCTGCGCTGTGGCTTCCACATCTTATTTGTAGCAGGAATCATGGAGGAAGCTTTCGTTTGTGTCAGCTGATGTCACCGAATGCCCAACTTCAAACGGAATCGGACCGCCAACCGATGGCACAAAGAACCTGGCCACAAAACCCTTCCGTGGCCGCGAACAACAACAACAGAAACCCTCGGCATCGGCATCGGCATCGGTGTCGGCCTCGGTCACCACCCTACCCTTCCCTGCCCGTAATTCCGCAAACGATTCATAATTTTACTCGCCAACAACAACAACACTGGAGCAGCAATTGGAACCGCGGAGTGGCGGTGGTGGTGGTGGTGGAGCTGAGGCCGCGTAATAGCAAATGCGTAACATCATATCCTCCCCCTTTTTCCGCCCTCAATTCCACCCCCCCACTCGCCGACTTCTTTCACTTGCTCTAGCTCTGCCGCGTTCGATTTCTTCACCACCCCTGCTGCTGGTTATGCGGTCTCTCTCTCTCTCTCTCTCTCTCTCTCTCTCTCTCTCTCTTTTTCTCTCTTTGGACCGTCTCAGCGCGCGCCGCTTGACTTGGCCTGGCCCGGACCAAAGCAAACTCCACCGATCGTTACGTCATAACCAAATACGAAAAAGTGAAAACGAAAGTATGAAAGGAGAGTGCAGCGTGGCTTCAGCGGCGAGTGCAGCACCAGCCGTTGCGTCGATGTTGTCACACATCACACCAGCCCCCCCCCCCCCCCCCCTCTGGGTTGTTGGTTGATTCATCGTCATCGTGGCCCAAGTTCCACTGTCCAACGAGGCACGAGGAAGAAGATCGAGGACATCGTGGTGGTGGTGGCACTCTCACGAAACTATTGCGGTAATTCTGACCAAAGGTTACGTGTTTCTGGTGGTCAATATTCAGGGTTGCAGGACCCTCTGCAGGACGGTGAAACCTGTTTCCGTCCTTCAGCGGTGATGCGCTCTTTCGTTTACTGTTGCTTGGTTGGGTAGCTAGCTTTTGGTTTTTTTTTTGTTCTGTCCCTGTCCTACGCGCGAGCCCAATGATGTAACGGAAGACGCGATAGGACATGTGGGTTATGAGGTGTCGCCGGAGTCGGACCATGACTCGGCAGACAAGTGACACATCGGGTGGCAAAGCGCTGACCATTTGTTAGCAGCATCTGCTTTCGCGACAAGACCGAGCGTGCAATGTTTGTTATGCAGTCTATCAGTCCAAGTAAGCTAATGCTTCATTCTTCGTCGACTTGGATCTGTGTGACCTTCTTATAATCACAAAACAGCCATTAGACATCGTAACACAATCTACTCTATCGACATAATCGAATGCGACGGATAGGGGTCGACATAACGACATCATCAATGAGCGTGGTGGATGGCATTTTGGAACCAGCATTATGTTGGAGATCAACAAAAAAGTTCATCCTCCAGCTGGCTCGCCTGTCCAGCGCGATGATATAAGGGATGAGCGAGATGCAAGCCCGCTATTTGGGACAGCGGCTCTCGGAGGGGATAGTCTGCTCCGTGGGGTTGTGAATGTGGGTCATTGTTTCAAGCGTTGGTGCTACACGCCTCACGTCCGCGGTGCGTATTGACTTGATGAGCTCCGCGGGTACGGTTCGGGGCGCTGATGTATGAGTGCGTTATGAGAGCTCTGGACGCTGGCCGCTTCATGATTATCATGGTGGTCATAGTTCCACAAATTAGCGAGCACCTTTGCTCTTTCGATGTCACAATAATGCTGACTAATGACGGGATGGTGATTGCGTGTTGCTTTTGGAAAAGGAAAGTGACTTATACCGACTGTTAATGTGCTCGACTATCCACAAAATATCATCCACCCAATCGATCATTCTAGAGCGAGGTGCATTTGCAATCGAAAATCGTCCTTCTCCCGGGGCGCTAAACGGCGCGAAGCCATTCATGTCATAATTCGCTGAATGGTGACTGCCTCCGGACAGTTTACTATTCGCCATTTTTGCTTCTTCGCAACACCGGTGAGTCGCCTTTTTGCTGAACACGCCAGTGGCCATGAAATCTTTCTTCACCGATAATTTCAATTCACCGCTGACCCGCTTTCTCAACATATCCCTGCCGGCTCGTCCCTCCGGGGCGTTGGGTTTGTCGTTGAAATTCATTTCGTCAATCATCGCCGGCACTCGCTTGCCGCCACCGTCCTGCCATCGGTCGGGATCGATGCTCTAGCTCCAAAAAGTTAAGCAAATATTTTTTTAAGCTAAACACCCTTTATGTACTGTCCACCCGCGGTGACGATGCTCTTCTGTGAATATTAATGAATGACAGTCGGGATCGCGTAAGGCGGCGCGTAAGCCAAATATGAGATAGTGGAAAGCCGAATCGACAGTTTGACTTTGAAACTTCATGACGATCATGGAATCATAATCGACTGTGAATTCCATTGTCATCCGGGGTGGGTTGGTAGCTGCGGATGAATGAAGTATTTGGCAGTCACTGCAGGCGACTGTGGACTCACTTTCCCCTTCTTGGCCCCTCCGATTCCAATGTCAAGCAAGGCAAAGTGGTTGCCCTTCCTTTTCGTTGTAATACAAGTGGTGGGAATGCAGCGGGAGCGGCACATCCGACTCCAAAAACACCAACACTCACTTACACCCAGCTCGATAGTAGGTGTCATTTCGTGAGGTTGAAGTAAACGATCGATCTTTTGAAGCATGGCGAAAGGGCTGCTGTCTAGTGCAGATGGTGATGCCCTGCGACGGTTGCGTTCGTTTCGGAGGGTTTTACACGAAGCGAGAGCGCCGTGAGTCCCGAAAGCTCGACACTATCAGGCACAAGACATGGAGCGTCCTTGACAAGGATGGTCATTGGCCCATTACCATACCACAGACGCAGAGCAGTGGACGACGGTAGACAGATTAAAACGACTGAAAAATGGCGGTCAGTAAGCGCAAGTTGGACTTTCGAAAGCGGTGGGACAATGCTCGAAGGGGGACTTGTGTTTTTTTG
>NC_064877.1:1640000-1645000 GCF_943734665.1 Anopheles aquasalis | reverse complement strand
GGAGTATGCTTAAGTATGATAAGCAAGGGTGATTTATACTGGCCTGTCCCCGTGGCTTGGCTTGGATCATTGTAAGACTAGACCGATAAGCGATAGGATATAGTGTATGTAAACTGTGCTCAGTAAGTTTTCTACCGTAACTTTGACTGATCGACCGAACGATGTGTATGTTGTAAATATATTTTGGGTGTGAAGAAAGTATTTAACAAAAACTGGACAAAGTGGTTATGCTTTTTGTGTGACGAAATATTGAGAAATGCTATCGACAGCATGTACACTGTGTGAAGCATTTCATCTATTTAAATGGACCTCAGCAGCTCACAAAAGGTAAGTTATTTTAAAGGAAAAGAGCTGAGATTAGAATGAGTATTTTATTAATCCGTAACCAGAGCACGTGGCGCTGTTGCTCTCCGTTTAAACCGTAAAAATCCGAAATAAAACGGAGTTGCGTCCAACTTGTTCCATAACTTGCATTCAGCTTTTTAACATTTTTTTACTGCGGGAAAAGGGAGCTTTTTTCAGCATAATTCGCCTGCTTTCAAGCCGAACGAAAAACTTCAACGCGATGATCAAAAACAAACGACGAACCCGACGAAAGAGAATTTTTCTGGTAAACGGGGTACGGGCATTCGATAAATACGATTCTTAAACGATTAAATCAATGTAAAAACCAGCGAAAGATGTTGTTAAAACCATCGCAACATGCAAACGGTTCATTCCGTAAAAAAAGGGTTCCTCGCTTTCGTTGAACTCTTCCATTATGCAATACGCAAACGTCTAAAGACGACGAGAAAACAGGAAACAGTGATTCCCAGCCGATTTGATCTGAGTGCTCTGGGGTTCACTTGCCGTTTCGGAATGAAAAACGGAATGTTTCCTACCTTTTGCTTTTGCAATAACTCACCAAACTCTTGTTAGCTCCCATAAATTTGTGATGCCATTTTAGAAGATTAAAACATCAAGTCGTTGTTGTGTTTCAAGGAAAGCTCCATTGCAAAGAGCCAGTTAGGAACCACTGGAATACACAGAGAGCAGTGCCTCTCGCTCTTGACCGCGCGCAATCCGGTGATCAACCAAAGCCGGAGACGATGCGTACGTGCGAGGGTGGCGGTGCGGACCATGTTGGATCCCGTTGAAGCTCCAACCGTGGATTGGTTGAAACGCACACATACACAAAACAGCTCAGCATGCGGTCATCTGGGCTGGGCGAGCGGCCTCTGCTGGCTTTCATGATTCCAAAGTCATCGCTCAGTGAATGGTTGGAGCTGGTAACATCAACACACGGCAGCTTCTCGCGACCACGGACCAGCGTCGATGGTCTCGTTCGATCATCGCGCTCTCGTACCCCACCCCTCGTCTGCCCCATAACCCTCCCAAACGGGGCTTTTCTTTCTAACGGTGCGACACATGACAGCTGTCAAAGCTTTTCCACGAAACGTAGTGTTGGCCCCCCTTTCCCGTGAAGAGTGCTGCCCCAATGCAATGCGAATGTGAGAAAAGAGTGAATCCGTACTGTCCGATTTTGTGAATTGATCAGCAAAAGACGTGACCCGCGCGGTCACAGGATACTAGATCCATTCGCCACCCGAGTGCAGAGCACGTTTCGATTTAAACTCACAGCTGACCACTCCTACTGCCGAAGAGGATTGCCGAGGTGTTGGCTCGTTCACGTAATTTAATGCTGTTGCGCTTGGTTACTATTCACTGAGGTGCGATCGAGCAGATCGAGCGAACGAGTCCGGAAAGTGGCCACCACCATCAAAGCACCGTAGGCGTGCATTGTGTGCATGCGCGCGTGTCACAGTGGCTAGTGCACGGGCAAAAGTGAATGTAAAAGTGAAACAATAACTCTGTAACGGTGGTAAAAGGTACAGCAAAAAAAAAAGAAAAGAAAAACAATTGTGTATTTGCGCTACACTGAAAGGGCCAGTGCAGGTGAAGGCCCACATTCCATTGGGAGCCATAACACCGTTTCGTGGATGGATCATCGATCGATCGTTCGTTCAGTATAGAATCGGCGAAACATCTGTTCGTGATAGTCACAACGCGTGTTCAGAGCATTCCGTTAGCAAGGTAAGCAGTCTGTTTCATTTTAAATCAACCATCCAACCATCGAGTAAGATGAAACGATCAACGAATCCCTTTAAAAGACTCTCGACGGATAATCTTACGTAAAGACGACCTCGCAGCGATCTGCACAATCGATCGATGTGTTTGTGTGGGTGCTGTAGTGCACTTTTTTTTCTACTCGATTGTGTTTTCTCAGCTGCAATCGCTGCAGCACAACCAGATGATGCGATCACTTGACCATCAAACAAACCACTAGTGTTCAGTGACAATCGATTGGTCTTCCTTCCGCATTTCAGCTTTTCAAACAGTCCCAAGGGGTCATAAATAAGCAAAGTAAAGTCTACCTAGTACAGAGTAGGCAATGCAGGCAGTCGTAAAGTTGCGTTGCGTTGCGCAGCCCACCGTCATCGTCACCAAAGAGGTAGTAACGCATCAACCCACACCAGCGAGCGCAGAGATCGGCGCGGCCCGCGATCAGGGCGACAACCTTGAGTGAAACGTGCGGAGGAGCGATCGTGAAGCGCGAGAGCGGCGGATTCTCTGCGTCTTGTCTGCGTTCCGTTGCGTCTGCGCTTGTCTGCGTGTGTATAGTTGTGGTGTAGGCTCGAGGTGACCAGTTTCCTCATCTGGTAGCACCAGTGGGCGACCGACGATCGTGGGCGTAGCGCGAGTATTGCAGACGTACATATTCTGTCCTGCCGCAAAACCAATGCCACCATCGTCATCCACTTGGGACGGGAATGGGAACGGGCTAAGGGAAGCTAAGCGAGGGCATCGATCGGCACCGTCGAGTGTCACTTGCTGGATGCTGGTCAGGGGCGGATTAAGTTCTAGCATTTGCCTGCCATTTCCGTCTCAGTGTCCGTGCCATTAATTGGCATTCGCATTGGGATCGCGAATGAATTAAGAACAATCAGTAACAGGTTTGCCTGTTCGATCCGGGACCTTTTCCGCGGGCGGCTTGATCCTCCAGACATGATCGAAGGGAATGGGGGGGATGGATTCATGGAACGCAAGTCGTGCGAACTAGAACGCGACGCGACAGATGATTGATGGTCTGAATAATGATGACTTTTGTCAGATAAAATGACAGCTTTAGTCTTTCGCGCGCGTTCACCGTTTTTTATCCACCTTCTTCGTGGTGTGGGGGTGGCATTGTTGGCCACGTTAAAGGCGTGAGGGCTTTCAGGCTCTCTCACTCGCTTTAATTATATAATGTTCCATCACATTCATCTTCCAGCCCCCCCCCCCCCCCGGCACGATGCTCGATCACATATAACTCCTGTTTCCACCGAAGAACGATTTGGTGAAAGAGTTTCTGCGCAGCGTAGGCTGGAGCGGTTTCAAGAGCTATTTTTGCATACTCCACAGAGAGGGGGCCACTTAACTCAGGGTCCCAAGAACCCGTTTGTTCCGGGCGCTCACCGGGCACCGCGGTTCGCCGCTGGCCAGTGGAGTATAGAACGAGCGCGAACCCGATGGCGGGCGGCGTTGGGTGCATTTTATGGCGTGGACAGTGCGCTGGTCGGGTTCGCCAGGTTTTTTGCTCTTGCTTTTCTTCTCGTTTCCCCCCTGCGGGCGTCCCTGAAGAATGCTTTAATGGCAAACCGGTTTTGTTGCCGCGATCGCGTCGCAGTCAGAGCCAGCAGCCGGACAATCGAGCCAACCAATGGAGGAGGCGGTGTATTGTGATAATGTTCGCTCCACGAGAAAATGCATTATGATTCCCCGGGACCGAGCACCGACCGTGGTATGATTGATGAGCCAGAAGCTTCAGCTCGTGAAGCGCCCGATCGAAAGCGATCGCTCGCTCCGTTGGGCCGCATGTATTGGCCGTTTGCAGCCACGAATTATCGAAACCAAGGAAAGCACCATCTAGCGAAGCGCAAAATGGGGTGAAAAATCTTCTAAAATCGTATCTAAATACACCGAAAACTTGCGGGAACCCACGCTAGGCCGCGTAACGGGGGTTCGTCGCTTGATTATTCAAAAGACTTCGTTCGTCCCACTTTCTTCCGCAGCGCAACGCAAAGGAAGGGGCGCGAGGGTGCTTGAGCACACACCAGAAGGGGGAATGCTCTTACCACTAGCGTTTACGGGCACATCGTTGGCGTCCCGGGGGCGGGGTGAAATGTTGTTTGGCCGGAAATTTGCCAGTTGACGTCATCTTTGTGGCCTCGCGCGAAGCACGACCACGAGTGCGGGAGTGGGAGAAAGATTTGTCAAAACGGTAGAGAGTGTGATATTGTTCGAAAACTTTGTTATTTAAAATTTTGCGTGTCGTGGCAGCAAACCAAGGGAGCAAGGGAGGTGAGGTATGATTATTCATTCCCTCCTCAACCACTGGCTCGAGCTGATGGATGGCCAGATGATGGCCGTTCTGAATGATTCATGCACCATTAAGCCCTCAACAACGCATGGCCAGGGAGGGAGGGAGTGCGAGTGTGACGCAGTTCCATTAAGTGACAATTTCATTGGAATTCTGTCTCGTGGGGGGCTGTCTACCGGAAATGTGTGTCCACAAGCTTCTAGTCGAAGCTAAGCAACATCTACAAAAGTGAAGAATCACTTGGGAGTCGTCGGGGTGAGCAAGAGTACGTATGTGTTAGTAGTACAGGGCGCCGTCATTGTTCGGAGCGCAATCCATGGGTAATGCGCGCGCACACACCGTTCGGATTGTTGGGAACATTGAAACCCAGACTGGAGGCCATCATGCCGAGGGTGCGTTTAGAAGCTGACTGGCTCCGTGTACTCGCTGACCCTGTTCCATTTCGGGCACGGTGTAGCATCAAAAAAGAAGAATAGGGAGAAAAAATGAGGGTTCAACTTTGCTCCAACCTCCAACACGCGAACCTTCTCAACCGTCGTGAGGTCACAGCAGCCGTTGAAAGCTGGTTTGGACTGCTGAGTGCTTCCAATGTGTCGAAAGG
>NC_064877.1:1567500-1585000 GCF_943734665.1 Anopheles aquasalis | reverse complement strand
CTGCGTGCGTACAAAAGTCAGCAAATGGTTCAATCCAAGGAGCAAACCGCGATACGCCCAGCCTACTACCTCGAATCGCGAGACGAGCTGAAGGATTACGGTGCTGCGTCCGGTCGCTTGACTTTAAGATGACATTTATGCTTTGCAATCCAATCCGGAATTGGCCGCAATCGCTCCCACTACAACCAGCCAGCCAGTCAGCCCAGTTCGCGTTCCTTTATGCTGAGCCAAGCCGGCAGGCCGGGCAGCAAGCGATTTGAATTCGGAATATGGAAGATTCCGCGCACACCACCACCAACTGCCACCAACCGGAGTGTTATCAACGCGGCCGAAAACCGCAATCGCGGGGACCCCAAAAAGCGGCACAAAGGAGGCCCCAAAACCGTCGTCGTCGTTGTCGTCGTCGTCGTCAAACCGTCTGGCGCTCGGGGCGCTCCGTGGAACCAGCTTTTGCCATTTTATTTTGCAGCACTTTCCAGCTCGCGGTGCGGCCCTGTTTGTATGTGTGCCTTTGGTGTGCTTGTGGCCGTGATGGCGTATGTGTGCCGCCGCGAACCGAGAGACACAAGTCGCTTGCCAAATATTATAGCATAATGTTATTTCCTTCATCTCCGAATCGTCCGTATCGGTTCGCATCTTCTCAGCTCAGGGGGAGGGAGATGGATTTGAAGACGACGGGGTGGCAGGGGAAAACCATGCCGTTCCCGTACACTCCGTCACCACCGCCGGTGGTCTCGCGTTCGCCCTTCCAATCAATTCCATCGCATTTTGATGATGAGCTCGTGAAATCGCGAGTGGTCACGTCACATCGTCACAACCGCAACGACACGATTACGTTATTTCAGTTCCTCCCTCTCGCCCTTTCGTCCCTCCCCCCCCCCCCTTTTTTTGTGCCCTTATCCTTTTTGTCCAGGCGTTTTGTGAAGGTGGACACGGACCACGGTGTTAGTGTCAAGCGAGAAGAAGATCTGGCCGATGGTGGCTTCTTCAGCTTCTTCCAAGGCATATAACTTCGATTGCTCTGCCAGGACGGTCTTGTGCTGCTGCTGCTGCTGGTGCTGCTGCGGTGAATTGATGATTGGTTACGGTTTGTTGCATTTCGCGATAGAAAAGTCCATTTCGTCCACCACCATTTCGTGTGTCCGCGAATGTTCCACCCCGAAAGCACCATCTCACTCTCTCACTCTCTCTCTCTCTCTCTCTCTCTCTCTCTCTCTCTGTCCGTCTGTCTGTCTGTTTCTTTCAGTCCATCTGTATGGCACTAGCATTTCACGGTTTTTCCCAATAAGTTCTGGGGGAAGAAGGGGGACCGGGTTCGGTGCTGTTTAACGCGCTGGCCTTGCTGCTGCTGCGGTACGGACTTGGTACGGATTCCGTTTGACTTTGACCGCACTTTGGACAGCTCTGCACCACACTACCGCGCGGCTCATCACGCTCCCTTCTCCTACCTCTTCTTTCGTCCGCATAGATCTTATGCCACTCTTCCCTTCCCTTCCCTTCCCTCCCAGCCACTCACTCGGAATCGGAGGCCCTCCCTTTCCGTGGCGGCGTGGTATCGAACAGCAGCTCTTAATGGACTCGCCGCCACCGTGATGACCTCCAACGTCACGTTCACGTTCGGCCCCCGGCCCGTAGGTACTGCGGCCCTCCCCCGTTTTGTCGTGGAGACGTGGCGGATGGTTGGAGAGGGGTATGCGGAAAATAAAAAATGGAAATTCCCACCACCAGCAGCAGCACCAGAACCGCGCACTCTACACCATGGTCCGCACGGACTTTTTTGGACTCTCCACCACCCTCTCCCCCCTCCTCTACCACCCCTCTCGCCCCCATAACCATAAACGCGCATCGGTGTTTGTGTTCGAGGAGGCGGGGGAGTGAGGGGGGCGCACACACTGCTTTTGACACACACTGCAGGGAAATATTCTCGCTCGCTGGTAGGTTGGAAAATCGGAACTATCTTCTTCTGCTTCTTCTTTTGCTTTTTCTTCTTCCGCCGCTTCTTTCTCCGCTGCTTCTCCTGCTCCGCTGCTCCACACCGCGTTGCGTGAGAATTCGATTTCGATCCGATTTTTCCAGCCAATGTTTTCACTTTTCAGCTGTCCTGTAGGGTCTGGGGGTCTTGTTTTCACCTTTCCCTCTCGTCTAGTGCCGTAGTCACTCGGTCACTTTACTGCCACAGCACAGCACTGTACGTAACGGCATGATGCAGTTTGCAGTCACTTTGCAGAGAGAAGAGTCACTGAAGTCCGCAACGGTGGATCGCTGGATTTGGCTGAATTCCGCACCAACAAACGCACGCACGCACGCACGCAGGGCCAAAATGTGCCACGGGTAGTAGACATCCTGCACGGTTAAAGCACTAGCATCCTTGTTACACGCAAAACCGAACCGAGGCTTCGCTCTTCAAAAGCCCTGCAGAGACCTCGATGAGCGCAAGCTACGTTCCCCCCGGGACGAAAAGCAACCACAGAACATGCTGGCCTGCTGAGATGCTGCTCGTTGGCTCGCTGGCTGGCTGGCGGTATGCACTAGTTTGGCTGCTAAAAGACTGCTGGAAAATGGCACACATACACGGGCACACAGGCACACGGGCGCACACTAGGGCCTACACTCGACGATGCGACCGATACAGGACAAAGATAGTAACAAAGGGTAGCAGCAGCAGCAACAACAACATCAACAATGATGGCGCACACACTAGAGAGACAGAATTGATGCGATTGCCAAGCGAAGTGAGGGGGGTGGGAGCGGGCAACAACAAAGAAGAAAGGAGAAGAGGAAGAAGGAGCACACTACAGATTAGATCCACTACTGCCCACACTCTTTCGGGCTAAATATGTACCGCATCTCACACAGCAAATCTCGCGCGGCCACTCGCCGTAACACTGCTCGCCACACTAACTTCTTCGGACACTTCGGGGGTACGGCAAACCCGCCACACGACGATCCGACCTGCCAGCAAAACCAACCAGCCAGCGCTCGCCACGATACGGCGCAACCGTTCCCCCCCCCCCCCCCCCCCCCCCCCGTTGCTGCTGCTGCTGCTGAGATCCCGGCCACCCCGTGCACTCATACACCGTTACGACATATATCCCCGCGTTGCGCACGTTGGACGGACATCTCACGGATCACGGATCTCTGCTGGGCGGAATCGGAAGCAGCAAGGATGACGACGACGGTCGGGTGAGCCGAAGCTGCTGACGGAACTCCCTCCCTCCCCAGCCTCCCTTTCCTTTTGCGTGGACATTCGCTTGCGCTGCAGCAAACCAACTGCCCCCCCTCCCACCACCCACCTCATGAGTGTATGTGTGGGTAGGAGGATGAGTAGGAGAGATGTCACTGGTACCACTGACCCCCTTTTTTGCCTCGACGCGTCGTCGTCGTCGTCGTGTCTCACGAAGCGCGGAACATGCCACTCCGCCACTGCTGGAGCGTTAGAAAAGGAGCCAGAGAAAGAGAGAGAGAGAGCGAGAGCGAGAGACAGCGAAGGAGCAAACAGTTCCAGTTGAGGAGTGAGGCAAACGGCAGCACTCGCTCGCTATCTCGCTTTCACCTCTTGGAATCAGTGTTCGATTCGAGAGTTCGATCTCACCACCGAGGTATGTACTAGCGTAGTAGTGATACTAAAACAATCTCATTTCTCCGGCCACGCTCTGACGTTTGCTCACTCTGACGTCTCACCATCAGCCACTCATTTTCTCACCAGCAGTGCGCTGCTTGGATGGATGGAATGATGGTGGTGGTGGTGGTGGTGGTGCGATGGAGGGACGCAAACGCATTCCATCAGTTATTAGCTTTTCCTCCCCGATTCTGACTCTCGCGTCCGCTATCGATGCTCTCACTCGCTCACACAACCACACGCCATCTCGCCTTCACGCCAGGTCCTGGGTCACCTTGCAAATCCACCAGCGGGCCGGGGCCAGAATCCTGCTCATTCAAATGATATCCTTCGCGGCCACGAACATGCTCTCAGTGGAGCTCCACCCAGCACCACCCCCTTGTGTTGTGACACGCGAATGCAGTGCTCATCGTTAGTAGCTCAGACAGCGCGCCTGGCGCTTCAGCTTCCAGCCAGCTTTGTGGTGAGTTCCAGGTCCGAGGCTCGAGCGTCATTTCCATACCAGCGCACTAGGCGGCGCTGCTGTGCTTCCATTCCATTTGCATCCATCCAAAGCGTGCTACCAGCGTGTGTTTTTTTTTGGGGGGGGAGAAGCGAAAATCAGCATCACAATTTGATGCTGCCTCGCAACTCCGATCGCAAAACCAGACGATGGGGAAATTCAGTTGGATGTTGGCAGGATAATTAAAAAAAAAACCGAAAGCGAGGCAGCTTCATCAAAGCAACCCCCGGCCGAGGCTTCGTCGAGAGACATAATCGGTCCGGTGGAGTAGTAGGCTATCCAGCCATCGTCATGCCAGCGCATGGTTTTGTGGCATGTGTTCTCTCCCTCTCGCGATCTTCATTGTTTCTTGTGCTGTCTCACTCTCGCGTCCCCGTCTCGGGCGGTGGAACAAGAAGGGACATTTCTTTGGGAATGTTGGGGCATCACACTTCGCGTACGCTGGTGTGCGGCCCATTGCGATGCGCCACTAAGACCCACACACATACATAAAAAAAGCGAACACTCGTTCGTGGTGGCTGTGTAAACACGATGAATACATAAAACCGAGAACCGAGAACCGATCGAAGCGAAAGGACGTGTCACACCGACCCACTCCAGAGAGACTGCAAGCGCCAACGCGCCAACTATGATTTCGGTCGGCTGGCAGCACTGGTTCTGTGAGGCGAGCGCACACAGATACACGAGCGCCGGAGTGGAGTACCACGACCCCCCGCAACTGCATAAAGGATACCCCGGTTCTGGCGGTCCTGTCACATGGTCCTTTCGTCCGGAGATTTTCGCACACAAGCGCACACCAAGCCCCGCAATCCAACGCTCGTGTGCTGCACTACGAATCTCACACAGCACATATACACACGCGCGGCTCCATTCGCAACCGTGTTGGAGTGAGGGAGTCCTTTTACTGCTTGTTTCACAGCCTACTGGAGTTGAATTGAGGCTTACGAAAGGTAAAACCTTCAAACGCAACCTTTCATCTCGATCTCACTGATGTTTTGAAAGGGGGGGGGGGGGGGGGATTGGGGGGCACGGGGTTTCACAACACGGCCACTAAATTGGGTTTTTTGGCTTGGGTGTGAAAAAGGGTCTCGGAACGATTTTCTAGTACACTTCACATTGGCGTAGGTGACAATCCTCCAATAACTTCCAGCCAATCCCGGGGCCGACCGAAACCGACGCCGACGTAGACACCGAGGAATGCTCACATCTTAAAGAGCGCACGCCATCACACCAACTTCCTCCAATGGGCACGCGACGGCAGTGCAAGCGAAATGCCATCGGGGTGGAATGCATTTCAATCTCTCGCTATCTCTCTATCTCGCTCCGACCACATACCACAGGCACAGGTGCCGCCGCCAGTAGCAGCACTCAACACGCGCTTCCGAGAGTGCACACGGTTCAAATGTCCAAACGTTACGACGTCGTCGTCGTCGTCGTCGCTATGGTCGTGGTCACTTTTCGGTCATTTTTCATTCGGTTTCTCTCGCGGCCACCAACTCCCAACCACCACCACCACCACAACGGTAGACGCGGGGACACTTGACCAGGTCGGTTAGAAGATTTATAATTCCGCAGCAGCAGCAGTAGCAGCAGCACACACCGCGCGCCGTCTATCGTTCCGACACAGTTTTAGAATCACCGACATCGCTCGTCGATTAGGGTCCCCCGGTCCAACTCCGGAACCGTCCGCACGGCTAAACCTGGCAGTGACAAGGTGATACTGGTCATAAGGGAAAAATGGGAGGGTGACTGAGGGCGATTTGGCATTTCCACACAGCAGCGGCAGCAGCAACAAAACAACTTAAAACAAAGCCAACGCCACAAACGATAAACCTTACGGCCGGCTGGATACCGGCGAACCGATAATGGGGATGAGAAGGAGGGGTTGCCCCCAAGCGCACTCTGGTCTCCTTGCCCCACACACTCCCCAATGAGCAGCAGGAATGCAGGAATTATCATTATTGATCCTCGGGTTCTTGGCGGCGCACCGCAACGGCCGAGACTTAATCCCAAAACCATCGTCGTTTTGTGTCGTCTTCTCTTTCTCCTGGTGACGACAGTGATAATATTTTTGGCTCCCAAACACCCCAATGGTTGGACAGGTGAGAGCATAGAGTGCGCACCATTTTGGGATTTTTTTTTTGGTTTTTTTTTCTTCTTTTTGTTGCTGCAGTTTTGTGTGATTGTTGTTGAAGAAGAGCGTGATTCGTGACTCATAAACTAAACGGACATCAAGAAACTGGGGGGGTGGAGGGCGCGATATGGCGCCGGCCAGGTCAAGATGTTTGATGTTTACTAGAAATGGCTTCATCGAGGTCCGCGCCGCTCTTCGGTTGAACCAACGGTTTCTCTCTGTCCGGGGGGGTGGCGAGGTGGAAGGGTGATTTGTGTTTCCTCGCCTTCACCCAGCCGAACTGCAGCGGATGTTGGCTGCAGCAGTAGCAAGGGCCAGTTGCCTAACCATCGGGACACTGCGCTGCATTTCGTTTGTTTGGCCTGCCACCAACAGCGGCCAGCGGGATGATGAATGTTTACACTTTTCAGCCACCATTCACCACCACGGACTACGGTGTATGGGCTGTGCGCAAGCAGGAGGAGGAGGAGAAGGAGGATGGCCAGTAAAGGCCAGAGGGGAACCATGTTGTGGACGAATGGTGTTAATAAAATACTGCAGCTGGCTTGGTACACGCTTGCTGGTGTGGCCAGCCAACTCGCCAGCACCGTTCTCGTACCATACCGAGTAGCACCGTTTGCAGGGTGCAAAGATAAATGTTGTTCCAAGTAGTTGTGATGGTGGTGGTGCTGATGTCGGAGGACGAAGGACCACCGTCCAGCATTTTTTGGGGGGTAGAGGTGGTAGAGACCTTTATTTACTGCGATAAAGAGTAGAAAGCAAAACCCACGAACCTCAAGTTTGCTGCATTAAAGAAGTAAAATGGCCAGTATAAACGGTGCACGAAGCACGTTTTTTTTTGTGAGGTTAGGGTGCGCTCACTCGCCTGCTGCGATCCGGGGGACTCACCCACAAATGCGCCCCGGTGACGTGGTGGCCCGGCGGCGGCCATTATAATAATAATAATAATAATAATGCTAACACCCCCATTGCAGCATCTCAGCATCAATAGTGTGTCACTGCATAATCGGTTGGCCCCCTTTTTTTTGGTTCGTCGCGTTCAATACAGTGCCCCACCACCGTCTCGTGTTCGACGACCATTTCATGAATGTCTCTTCTTCATTATGAACACCGACGAGCACCACCGACGCTACCGTCGATTTGCTTCGATTCGAAGACAACTGTTTGCCACTGTCTCTACCCCTAGACGAGACCAGAGTGCACGAACAGCAGCTGCAGCAGTTGCAGCAGTTGGGAGAGAGGTGGCTTCTGAATTAATACCATAATGCCGCTGCACCAAACGGACGGGGAAGGCCAGCAAAGCAAAGGGATGGAACAACGACAGCACAGTCTGCAAAGTCCGCCTCCTCGAGAGCATTGAGCAACGGGACACATCCAGAACTACGGTACAACGGCAGTGACATGCATAATCCATGCAGGTCGCATCCTGGGCGACAGAGAGAGCAAGGGCGCACCAATGCAAGAAAGAAAGAAGACGATTGACACTAGAAAGTTGGTTGGCCGACTCCGGCTAGCACTGGCACGGTGGTTTTGGGGGGGAAAAAGGGTGGCCTTGTGGTGCCTGCTTCACCGATCGGTGTCGCATTGATTGGCTGACGACAGTTTTGGAACTCGCGCGAGTTTCGCGACTTATTTGTTCTCTACTCTCCCTCCACGAAAACATTTTTTGGATTGTTATCCTTCACTAGACGGATGAGTCGGCCGAACCCGTCTTGCTTGCCTGTGTGCCCGATTGATCCAATCGATTGATTGCAATTGCAGAAAACACAAGAAGACTCCCGGGGGGGGGGGGGGGTTTGTGATGTGAGAAGGAAAGAGATTGGAATGTTTATGCTCGTTCTCCCCGTGGAAGGGCGACCGTTCGGTCATTCAACTTCCAAATACACCCACGGCTAATCACGGAATGCGAATTTCTGTTATTTCTGATGCGTTCGATCCTCTTGGGCGTTGACTCAAGAATTTCGATCCACTTACTACCGGAAACGGAGCACGCGCGAACACTACAGGGGCGATCGTCGATCGTCGGTGCACTAGAACGTCCGTCGGTTGCGACTGCCGGTCAAGTTAAGTCGACCGCTAACCAAGAGCACGACCATCCGAGGTCCCCGAGCTCCGACGATCATCATCGACCGAAGGGTGGATCTGGATACACCCTTCCCACCAGCCCCTCCTCCCTTGTGACGCATTCGGGGTCGGTTTCGTCGGTCGATTCGGTCGGAAAAGTGTGTTTCGCTTCAGCTCATGGACGGAACGAGCGTATCCGAGAAAGACATTGACGACGACCACAGTCCGGCCATGTGCTGGTGCTGCTGGTGCTGGTGTGTGGCAATACACTCGCAACGCGCTTCACGCGCTGTATCCGTACACGGGGGAGGCGGAAAATGCGTATTTTCCACTCAAATTCCACTTCAAAACCTTGCGACCAAGACGCCATCCATCGCGCGCGCCAACGGTACGGCCGCTTGTCAAGCCGTTGCCCGTGGCCGTTGCCGTTGTTTAGTCTTGTCTTGTGCGTAAACCTTTTCCGTGGCGTGTATCCTCTCCCCAAAAGCAAGCTCGCCCGGTTGTTATGTTGTTTCACCTTCCCACCCACGATTCACGCCACCAACGCGGGGCCTTTTGGAAAGAAAAAAACATAAAATCCAAACCACAAACCGATCGCAACGAGTAGCAGCAGCAGCAGCAGCAGCAGCAGCAGTAGAAGAGACCTTAATTGAGACACGGGAACGTTTTTCGGGCAGTGGCGGGCGGTGTGGTGGGCTAATAAAATCATAAGCATGTTTTGAGATGTTTACATTCACGCCGCGAGCGAGCGAGGAGAAAGAAGGGACAGTGAAGAAGGATGCTCCATTTCCTAGAATGTGTGGCCGTTTCCCGGTGGTTTCCCGGGCACAACACAACACGGAGCAGCACTCGCACTACGAGATAGAGAGATGCCACCGATGGTGCTCGCGTTCGCAATCGGTTCACTGACACTATATAGACGCTGGCCACCATTCCTGGGTGGTGGTAGACCGCAGGTGTTAGGTGAGTCAAAGCAGTGCGGAACGCGGTGTTGGTTCGTAAATGCAGAAGACGGAAATGGTCTGTTGCAGGAACGTTTTCCGCGGTTTTTTTTATGGAACTTCTGGTGTCACATTCGAACGTTGGCACTGGTTTTTCCGACGTACCAAACGATTACACCACGTGCTAGTGGTCGTGGAGTCAACTCAACTACCTAACAAACCAAGCAAACTACAACCACACACCGGACACGTGTCCCGACCGACCGACTACCAACGAACCTCGAGCGGACAGTAGTGACTCCGGAATGAAATTATCCGATCCGATCCCGCAGCAGAAATCTTCCGGTCCCAGCCAGCAATCCATCGTTTCATCTCGGTCCCACAATCCTGGTGGCCGCTCTCTTTTGCCCGAACGTGTCGTGGCGTCTCGTGTTTCGTGTGATTGTGAATGGAGCACAAATGCGCTAGCTCCGTTCTCATTAGCATAGAATGGTTGCTGCTGCTGCTGCTGTCTCTCCTTTGGCACTATCTGGAATTGCTTTCCATGGAAATTTTTGGCCCAACAGAACAACAAGCAGAACGCATCACGGTTCATTATTTTATGCGAAATCCTTCACGGCGGGCGCGAGCGCATTATGGTCGCAGGGTAATGATGATGGCAATGATGATTTTCCAAAGCCTACCGCGTGCTTCAGTCCGAAGAGGACAATCTGAGGTATCGATTACCGAAATCAGATGACGGGAGAGAGCGAGAGAGGGAGAGATAGAGAGAGAGAGAGGAAGAGAGAGAAAGAGAGGGAGAGAGACAGCAAAAACAGGGGGAGCGTATTTTCCCGTTTTCCGTTTGCTTTTGGGACCTGCCTCACTCTGTCTCGCTCGCTTCGAATGCCAAACGAAAATCATGTGTGACGTTTCCGGCCTACTGCTAGGCTACTGGGATTTTATTTCTCTTTCGCAGAGAGAGAGAGAGAGAGAGAGAGAGAGAGAGAGAGAGAGAGCAAAACATCGTGTAGCATCACAGCTGCACACGTTCGTGGTACGGGGGTTGCTGAGGGCAACGTCATTCTACTTCTGGTGAAGGAACAAAACGAAAAAAAACCATTCCAGCATCTAAAAGTGTTCTCTCTCTCTCTCTCACGGTGCCACTCACATCACCAATGATCCCAAAAAAAGGACTCGCTACTGAGCGCACCGTACGCTCATCGTAGTAGTCTACGCCGTCGTCGTCGTCGCTCGATGCTCGACCGTGATACTCGATCTGCATCACGTTTCTGCCCACCCTCTCCCCCCACCGAATTCCACCCACTTCCAGCCCTACTCGTGCGTGTGGAGCAAATGGTCATGATGTTAATTTTTTGTTTCCTTTTTCTTTCTTTTATTCTTCTTTTTGTTGCGCCAAACACTACGCCCCGACCCTCGGCCATGTTGGTGGTGCTCAGGATTTTCACTTAAAAAGGATGCATCGTCATCTTCAGCCCGCGTGCTGCTACCACGCAGCTTGTCCTGTGTCCTCGCATTAATGCCTTTTCACCCCCTTCTACCGCCCATGAGTGTGTGGCATCATGGTATGTAACCATCAACCCGTTTCTCGCTCGCTGGTCACCAACATCTCAACCCAGCAGGCCTCTGTCTGCCTGCCTGCCTGGACCGTCGACGAGCGATCAAATATTTGCCCCAACTGCTGCTGCTGCTGCTCATGCTGCCAGCACTAAAATGCTGATGGTTGCAAAATAGTTTTATGCTCTACATACCCCCAAAAATCACACATACAGACAGCGAGCGAGCGACCGGAGGGTCTTCCAGTAGGAGGTAAAAAAGGGTAAAGTGGTGAAGCCATGTCGTGCCGTACGTAGGGCACGTTCAATCATGTTTCTCTTTCGGTCCATTTGTTTTCCCTGTTTATCACGCTGAAATTTTCATAATCTTTCCAGAATTTCGGGCAATCTCTTTTGCATCTTTATCTTCATTTGCGTTTCGTTTCGTCCGTTTTTCCACCGGGCCACCGGTCCCAGAGTCAGGGCCCACCAGTGACTGACTGACTGGCTTACAGGACGTGTTTAAAGATCCCCCCCCCAAAAAAAGGTCTTTGTCCGCTCTCAACACAAATCGAGGGCGCACCAGATCGTCAGCAAACCGCCCGCCGGCGCGTCCCTGGCCTTAAATCAAAAGTGGAACTTCCCGAAAGTTTGCTTTCTGATTGGGAAACTATTTGTCAAACAGTAGGCACTGGGTACCGGAAATCGGTCATCGATGACGATGTTCCCCGGCATCCCAATTTGACCCAGAATGTTTTGGTGCATCCGGGCAGCCCTTCTGAGGAGTAGCGAAAGGGGGGGGGGGGGGATCATTTCACGCGGGATTCAGGGAAAACAATATCCACGTCCTAGGGACGTGAGCGTAATGAGGCGGGCGGACGGACGGACGGGCATTCCTATGTTATGCGATGGAGCATAGATAGTATTGTGTTCCGACCCACGCCTGCCTCCTCCTGCACATGTGGGACCCTAGTATTTGGTGCCGGCCGACGCAATCTTTGCCAGCAACTTTTTCCCATCTTCTCGCGAAGATTCCCCCCGCCGGTCCTTCTCATCCTCCTCCTCCTCCTCCAGATCGAATCCCTTTTGTGTACTTTGTTCGCCGTGTGTGAAAACGGCAAACATAACACGACCACACGGGAGGTGGCCGGGGCCAGCAAAAAATAAAGAGGGAAAAAAAAACTTTCCGGACCAAACACCGCCACCAAACGCCATTGTGCCCCAGCTAAACCGGTGTGTGCGGATGGAAAGCGCTGCGCCCGTGATCCCAGCCGGCGATCGTATGCAAATGCCTCCGGCCATCAGCCATTGACGTGGTGTGTGGGTGGGGGTGAGTGGCCACGTGATATGTATGGCTGATGTACCCCGAATGTTGTTTTCACATCACCTGTATCGTCGGTCGGTCGGTGATGGTGGTGGCCACTTTGGGCCCGGTGGTTTTAAAATCTCGTTTTATCTCGACATGCCCACCATCCGCGTGTGTGTTCGTGTGCACGATGGGGTGGTACGGGTGGGTGGGTCTTGTTTTCACGAATCTCTTCTGCTGCGGCGCTTTTTTCTAATACCGATTCTTTGGCCTAAAGTTCAGTTCCCTTCTTCTATCTTCTCACCATCCTCCTGAAGCATCCACTGCTGGTGGTGATTACGCGCCGGGTGGTTGTACGTTAATGTTGCTCACCTGCCATCCCCCACCACCCCCAACCGAGCCAGAAATGGAGTAGGGAACGTACGAGGCATCGTTTTCGCTTGCTCATGCATGTTGGCTCCTGCACACATCGTACACCGGGCCACCGAGCCACCGAGCCACCGAGCGTCCCCCACTCTTCCCCCTCCCACGACATTCTTAATCGTAATTGTTAAAAAATTACTAAAATTAAGGCCGTTCCGGTGCGCGCGCGCGCGCGCGCGTTCTTTCGCTGGCTACCATTTACCGGAGCGACCGCCTCGAGGGCTCGAAGCGTTTGCTGGTTAGCGTTTTGATGCCTTCTAACCCGTCGTTAGAGAATAAACCTCGGGTTGCTGGTGGGGTGAGTTGGGATGGAGGGACTATGGAACAAAAGATGTCGAATGGAATGCACGCCCGTACGAAACAAGAGCCGCCGGGAACCGGGGAGCTTAATTGGAAAACAGCGAGCAACTTTTGCTTTATGGATTTAATGCTACATCGCTGGCGATGTGGTGGTGGCGGTTGGCTTCAGCAATGGAATGGAATTTGGCGTTTAATAACTTATAAATTGGCCGTACCAGGTGCCTGCGGTTGCTTTCAATTATTTCGAATTGCCCCCGAATTGAGCCAATCTTCGAGTCGAAACCAATCACCCTAGGGGGGGAGGAGGGCATTAAAACTTGTTTAAAGTGGGGTGATAAGCGTCGAGTGTAAAGTGATACATATGTTGAACATTAAACATTGTGGTTCCTTTACAATCGTCACTAAAATATGGTTGAGGTTACCATCTAGAGAAAGAGAATTCAACTTTTGGCAACGTGGATCTGATGCAACTGTCAAAGCCTACTGAGAGGCTTCATCGTGAATGGCGTGAAAACCGCGACAAATCATGGCATACGGCGATTTATGAAAGGTGATTTATGTTTGTTAACGTTGGTCATTAATTGAACGTTTTATGTACTTTTATTCTATGCATATGATGGAATTGAAGATTGCTAATATGCCTGCACTGACAGTATTGTTCGAGAAATTGAACGAAAAAACATTTTTTCAACATTTCAACATTTCAACATTCACCTCGTGATGAGCTTTGAGATCCCTGGGTTATTTAACCGCTAAAATTGCATTTTAAAACCCCTTAAAGTACCGGCTACCTGGCGCCTCCATTTCGTAGGGCGCCTCCATCATCGGGTCTCGGCAACGGAGCCAAATCATTTCGTTTTTACCTCTCTGAAAAAGCAAATTTAATAAAGCCATGCACCTTCAAATTGCGTACTATTGCGAATACTGGTTGATATTTTATACTGCGTCCCGCTGACTGGCTGTTACTTTCTTCTACAGCACGCATGCTAATCTGAGTTTGAGACCCTTTGAGATTCTATTACAGCTCAACCGCACCGCAAGCTAACCCACCGACCGGTGAGCAAAAAGTTAAATTACCCATTACGCCGTTTACCTCACATTCCCTCTCCCGGATGGTGCACGGTGCACAACCACACGGTCATAATTATGCGTTTTGCCACCCCGGGTGGCACCACCATTCCAAGCGTCCAAGTGCAATTAACGCTCCGTTCGTAGGATGTTTCATCTCCAGCCCCTTTTTCTCTTTCCTTCTTTGGCTTTTTCTTTTAGTTTCAAATGCCCAGACCAGAGGTTAGGAGATGGTTTTAGCACCAAGCTGGCCGGTTTGAGGTCGAGAAACGCGCGGAAACACGAGCTTTGCAGGTGAGTGATCAAACGCTGGTTACTTTGATGTTTTTCCTTCTACTCCATCTTACCATCGTTCTCTGGCTGGGGATCATCTTGTAAAATGTGTGCCACGTCTGCCGTACCCCACCTATCGAGAATTCAAATCGGAGACCCTGCACGGTGAGGTCACCATAAATCAAGGGTTTTTGCATCAGGCACCGGGTCCTGGCTTGACGTCATCAGCAAAGTGCCGCGCTACTCGGTGCTCATGACCCCGTATGTAATGAAGTTGCCAAGCCTCGGGCCTTGCGAGCAGCCGCGGAACATGCTGCCAAAAACCTGGTCCTTGTTTCAGCGCGGCCTAATCGATACGAGCACCCAACGGTGCCATGCAGCATTACAAGCATCTCCGTTCCGCCATTGTTGCCACCGCTCTGTCGCCAATTAGCAGACCGGATCTCCGGATGCAAATCCGCTTGTTTGCATGGCGAGAGCAAAGTGCGAAAACTGCATTTTCTAATCCGGAGCCTTCATCTTGAGTCTTGTCTCTCTCTCTCTCTCTCTCTCTCTCTCTCTCTCTCTCTCTCTGTGTCTCTTGGGACAAAGAGGAGTCCGGGAGACAGGACTGCACGAGGATTTACTACGCACTACGACAACGGGAGCATTAAACCTCTTCATAATCTATTCCCCCGGGAGGCTGGTCTTTCCCTCGGGAGTGAACGTATCCCTCTCCCAAGTCCTCCCTCTTATCTCTTGATCCGTATCACGTTCCCTTCCTCCTACCCTTCTCTAATCCCATTGCATCCTTGAAGCTTCATTTACTCATGTTCCTCATTCCTTTCCCTCCCCCGGGGGTTGGGGAAGACACTAACACTAATGCAAGGCATCGACATGCGCATTTTCCCAGCCACGGCGTAACGGCAGCTGCTGCGGCATGAAGCGAGAAAAGAGAAAGCGACCCGAAGGATGAACGGGATGGGGATCCCTTACCCACTTCCGTCCGGTTACTGATCCTGACACACTGAGAGTGAGTCAGTGTGTATGTGTGCGTGAGAGAGAGAGAGAGAGAGAGAGAGAGAGAGAGAGAGAGATGCGGAAAAGGAAAGCTACCTTTCGGTTGTTTATTTAAAGTTGTCCTTTTTCGCACACAAAAAAGTGCGCCTCCCGTTTTTTGTTTGTTCTCCTGAACTGCTCTCGCCACACAAAAGCGTACAACCGATGTGCGTACGTGCTGCTGGTGCTACTGGTAGGTAACCTCCAGGAGTTGGTGAGGGATTCCTTCCATCGAGAACTGTGTCAGCGTGTAGAGAGCCGAGCGGAAGGGAAGAAACGGGGATGCCGTTTTGGGATAAAAACGGAAGCGAGACAGGAGATTAAAAAAACATTATTCTGGAGTAGAGCGACCGAAAGGGAGGAAAGAGAGTGGCCATGAGGGGAGGATGAGGCGAATGTTCTGCGAACGTGAAGCCAACTTATAATAAGAAAAGCGCGGAACCACCACAAAGTTGTTTTCAAACAATAAGAAGGAAAGGGAAACGAAAGAAACGGACGACGGAGCTGCACGAGGAAATTCGAGGAATCGAGTGAGGGAGAGAGAGTGAATCTTGGCGAGGAAAGAGCAGGATAAGCAGCACTTTGACCACCTTCAGTTCCCAGAAGGGAAGGAATGGCGCCCTTTGTCCTGGTACTGGAGCGGAGTAACACAAAGCGCGATGGGATGAAGAATGCTTTCTTCGCCGTATTCTCTCGATGGCGGTGCCGGAAACTTACTCCCATCCCTAGCGATGCCCTCGTTATTGCAGTTCGTCCCCCCTCTTCTCACCCACCCAACCCAAACACCGTTCGCGAGAAGAAAGTTGCAGCAATCTTTGTGTTCTTTTTTTTTTTTTTGGTACACGGCCGCCCGCAGCTTATCGGTTGCCTTGATAGTGCGCAGGTGGATACGCGAAGACCATCGACGAAGGGACGAACGAGGGCATCCAGCGACCGACCGACGATGGCCACAGACAACGGGCAATTTATTGCGTTTTTGCCGTCCGTTTCCTTCTCGGCCCCGTTTTACTACGCCCCGCTATTGTCTTGTGTGGCCACTCCGTCTAGGATGAGACTTTCTTTTCGCCTTTTCGGTGCGATGGTCGCTAGGCAGAAGCCGCACTGGACGGTTCTTTTTCCCTTTTTCCACTCCGCGGCAGGCGATGAATGTGAAAGTGAAAGCACCACCAACACTAACGGGGTGAAGGCCACCTACACCTCCACCCATTGACGGAGATTGTGACCGAGGGTGGAATGGGGATTCCCGGTCCGGAGCGGTCCGGAGTTTGGAGTTTTGAGCAATAATTCATTTGTTTCCCCAAAAATAACAGATCGCCCACCTGTTCTCTCGAGCTCGGAGGCTGATGGTTGGCAAGAGATTTTTCACGTGTTTTGCCTTCCTTGTACTGGTGGTGTTTTTGGTGGTGTGAGGAGCGAGGTGACGCCCTTCAACGTCCCCCGAATTTGCGTCCAATATTATTTACCGTCTATTGTGTATTCGGTTCAAGGTCGTGGCCATTCTTTTTATTTGCTTTCAGTCATATTTCGTCACGTCGTGCATCATGGCCATGGGCAGCACCTGTTCAATGTCTGTTGCTTAAAGAAATGACATTTTAGAAGAAAAAAAAACTAGTAATTTAGGCATTTTAATTAAAACAGTTGCCCTTTGTTCATTAATTAAGAGTATGAAAGCATCCCAAAATTGGATTACTTTAATAAGTTTAATATTTAAAGAATGATCCTGAAACGATTTTCTATTGAATTCGATAAAAAATACTTTTGGACCCTTGGGTAAATTCCTAATTTTGCAACAAAGACTACTAATGCTCATGTTTGAAACCCTGATTTATGCAAAACATCTATGATTTTTATCCATCCAAAGATCATGCATTTTCTCACAAAGTACTAGAACAACACTTGTTGTTTGTTAAAGTTTTATTTGATGACATTTTGTGGACTTGTGCCATTAAGAATAAATTTAACAGACAGGATACTATGTTTTATTCTATGAATCATAACTCAGTGTTTTTATTATTTTGCGAATCTAATTATAATATAATATTTGCAGTATACTGGTAATCATTAATAGAAAGATTGCCGTATATCTCTCTCAATGGTTACTCTGATCTATGTTGTATTTAGCATACCTGCCTACTCCTCTATAAATACCTTGGCTGGAATTGCATGTTTTTAAAGCTTTGTGATATGTTTGTTGATATTAATTAATGATAACAGGCATGAATAATCGCATATTTACTTTTAAATAACAAATCAGTAATTGGTTGAGTAGATTTAAAGTAACAGAGTTGATCGTGCCT
>NC_064877.1:1557500-1562500 GCF_943734665.1 Anopheles aquasalis | reverse complement strand
TTATTTAAGCAAAATTCCACTTCCAATTCCAAAGGCACTGCTGCTGGGTGGTGTGAGAGAAGAGTAGAGTTTGTGTCGGGCCAACCTGCTCCACGAGATGCGAACGATCGTTCCTAAAATAGATATGGTGCCTCTTGTGTGTCATGACAATGAATACTTTCTTCTGATTGTGAACTGTCTTCCATTGATTGTCCTTACATTTTATTTGCTCCCTTTCTGGTACAACAATATTGTGCTCGATGCCTACACTCTCGCCTATCGAATCTTAAAAAAGGGTTTAAAAATGTCGCTCTAAAATGCTGTTCCTACGTTAATATAAATGTTTATCAAAAATATGGAACGTCTCTGTCGGAAACCGTGTTATCTGGTGCAAGTACACAAGTAGTAGAATTTGTAGTGCACGAGGTCATCCCCTCAAGTTGCAGTTGCGCACTACTGATATATCCGATTCTTACTACTAACTGTTACCACTACTACTATTCTCTACGTCACTACCTCTTAGTGGGCAGCCTGAGGTGAGCTGTCTTCGTTGATGCCCGAAAGCACCAATAACCCGCCCTCGTTGTGCTAATTTAGAAGTTTCATGTTCATCAAGACGAAACCGTGACGAGAGTTTCCTACTGTAAAGTGGGCTCCTCAGCGGTTTGTCTCATTACACTAGGGGCATTTCTTTTACAGCCCCAACACGTACGTACTCGCCGTGTTGCAGCAGCAATGCTTGTCTCGTCCGTTTTGGAATATTTAAAATTACTTATTCAAACACGCTACCCATAAGCTCGCGGGTACGGAAGCCTAATTTTTCCTAACCAATTCGTTTGCTTCAAAATAAGTGGATTTCAGGGTTGCTCGGTATCGCGGGTATGCCAGAGAATGGTGAGGAGCGGACGACGGGCAGGAAGTTGCATTCCTATAGTAGAATCTAAAATTTATACGTTTATCACAAGAAACCGACATCTCTTCTTCGTACAGTAAAATTTTGCCTTCGCGCCTACTGCTGCCCTACACACTTGGGTTGCTTTGACGATATTCCTGCTACTACTACCAGTAGGTCGCCTATCGTGTCAATTGACGGAAAAGTGCTTCTTCGTTCAAACAAACGCGCGGTTTTCGATTGCCGCGCATGAAATAACTAGGATAATAAATGCCAATTGCTGGATAGCCACCATGTGGGAGGGTGGCTTATCGTTAGAAATGTAGAGAGGAATCGTACGGCAACCACAGAAGGGGAAGGAGCAAGATTACAAAATCCATTTTCTCGATTCTTCTTAACTCAAATGCGGCCACGACGGCGACGGCGACGATATAATAAATATTCGATAGGAAACGTGTGCCTTTCACTCTGAAAACGTAGCTGAGAATGCACATCACTCCATTAAAACACGCGCGACTTTCTCCACACGTCTGAGGCTATTGCAACTGTTATTATCTAAGACAAAACAAAAGATCTAATGATGATTGCTACGATCCAGATGGGACGTAAAACCCTAGGGAAACGATCTATCTCTGCGCTGCACTAGCCTGCAAGAGGGACAGCTTGTTGTTACAATTACGATTGGAATGCATGGAATGAATGGCTTAAAAGTCAATGCGAGTGCGAGTTTTGAAGTCTGCTGAGGTCCTCGTCGCGATTGAATGCTTTTCCGGGTGGGAAGGAAGAGCCCGTGGCAAGTGAGAAGGGCGGCCCTTCCTTCCCATACGTTTGTTGGCTTGTATTGTTGTCTTTCCGTTCTGCTTATGGCTTGGCAGTTTTACCTAAACGCTTTGAACGCTGATCAGCACACCGCTGATGCGCCGATTTGCACATACAACATCTCGTCCTTACGCTACTGGAGTATAGATCCGTCGAAAAGGATTTCAATTGGCAATTTGTGGAATAAGGAATCTGCAGTATAATCTATCATCATCGATTCAGTCGAAAGCCTTCGCTATGTGTAGGAATTTTGGTTTCACCCCTTGCCTGTGCCAAAAACAGGAAGCTTATCTATAATCGTTTCTGATACCTCTTCGTTCATTGCAAATATCTTTTCGATTTTCGTTTACTTTCTGTGTGTCTTGTGTTTGTCTATTTTGTCAAACTTTTCAATTCCTGTCTTATTTGAAATCGAGTTGACGATATCGTCACTATCATTGTCACGACAGTGCGCACTAAAACAAGAAGAAGAACAAGAAGTAGTGTATTAAATTGGTTCTGCATCATTACGAACGATGATGAGTAGCGCGTAAAATGATGCGTCGCACGGAAGATCTTCGCGCTCTGTCGCTACTCGCTTTAACAGTTGATTTTCTTCAGTAGTTCCATTCCGTTGATGCTTGTGATTCTCGAAGTAGATAATCTAAAATGAAACAAATGAAAGGAGGTATTAGTGATCAGCTGATATGCCAAAGATTAGTAGATCAGCGTTGCTTTATAAGACCCGGTAGCCCTTTGAACCCGACAATCTCCTGTTGTGCTGTTAGTCATGCTTCACGTTTCACCATCTAACCCCCCGGTTACACCTGCGGAACAAATCAGTCACGCTTTACTGCAGCGAGAATCCGGTGCGTACAAGGTGCACACTAGGTGCTGGTTAAGACAGTCATCTAACGCTCTCACGCCCCCCTTTGAGCCATAAAATGTATGAATCTACCGCCCACAAACCAGACAAGATTAGATAAGAGTGTCTTAATGATGACGACAAACGATTAACAGGTACAGCAAACGACGGAACCATTGCTGCTGCATTAGGTACATCGTAGATGATAAGAAAAGATGCAACAGCACAAGCCAGACTGCCTCTTTTCGTGGAATTTTTCGACTCATTCCAGAGTCGTAGCCCACTGCTCGATTATCTGATGATTTACGCATTTATTTCAACGTTCCACGCCAAACACACACCTCCGTGTTTTGTTGAAGGAATTCCTTTTACGATAAGACAACAGCGCACGCCCTACTGTGTGGCGCGAATTGTAAAAAAGTCATATATTTCGCACCCTTTTGTTTCGCGAAATCACTGTCCCATTATCTCCCCCGCCAAAAAAGCGACACTCTTCAACACACATCGAAGGAAAAATAAATCCCTCCGTAAAGCTTGCGAATCCTGGGGTGCTTGTGGTGCGATCGCAGATCACATGATTGAAGACCTCGGAGCGCAGCTCAACCAAGAGCCCAGCAAAGCGCTCAATCCGTTTCTGTTCTAAGCTAAACTGATAAGACACTCGTGTGTCCACTTCTCGGTGTGTTGCGATGGAGCGCCTCCATTATGATTAGCAACGTTTTATAAACAAATTAACATCTGTTATTCGTGCGTGCTCTGGCCAAACGGCTAAACGGCGAGAACTCAAGACGATGATGGTAGGCGTCAATTAAGACACGATTCTAGACTGGAGGGGGGCCGGTTATGCTTTAAATGGGTCAATAATTCATCGCAATGCGCACCACCCTTCTCTATCGCACGTGTACTGGCCAGCGCCTACTTGCCGTCCTCGTTACTCTGCCGCGCATCTGACCAGCGCCGAGGGATAGTGCGCGCTCGTGTCACACATATTCAACCTTCAAGTCGATTCCAATCGAAGCTTCTAGCGATGTTGTGCCCTTGCAACATTACTCCAACCAACCGGTGGGACGTGGAGGCAAAATCGTTTAATCATAACAAATCATTCTGCCTGAGCTACCCTCTGGCGCTACTTGCTGACCGCGGCACTGGAGCTGGAGCTGGAGCTGGAGCTGGAGTGTAAATCTTTCTGACAAACGTTGTCGTATTGTTAGCGGAATCGTGCTCTCCCCCACTCATTGTGTCGCGATAGGAAACGGAATAGGACGGGATTGTCAAGTGGCTTTGCTGTAGGTAGCGCCCTGTGTACAACACACAATGAATGGAATGACTTTGAGCAGTAATTAAAGCGCATCAGCTTGCTAGTTCAATTGAACGCCAATTGAATGGAATGCGAACCGAACCAGTCTGTCTGTGAGTCTTAACAAGACACCTGACCTAGCTGATTACCATTATGGATGAGGCTCTGGGTGGCTAATGCCACGTTACATGAACTGTGCTAAACACATTAGAGTGTGCTAAAACAATCCAACGGGCGGTTCAGTAGGTTCATGCCACCATCAATTAGCAATCGAATGATTAGCACGCACGCGTGGCAGCTGGCGTGTTTCGCTTCTGTAACCGCAGCAAGCCATGCCCGCCCGGGGAGAAACCGTTGTTGCGGTGGCGAATGTGACACTTTCTCGACTCATGGCACGCTACGACGCGGCTGGGTGCTCGCATTTCATCATTACCATATCTCGACCCGTGGTGACTTGCGCCCACCCTGGGGGCTAGAAAGTATCAATGAAAACGGGGGCCCAACACGGTGAGGACACGTTTTGATCAATAAAGAAAAAAATTGTGATCGATCAAACGATCGTTAAAACGATGGTCAATTCATCAACAGCGGCTACGGGCTGTGAAGCCAAATTTATCGCTTTTTCGTACGGAGTCACATGAATTTCGCGACCCTCGCGAGACAGTTTATCTGGTTCGGGGGGGCCACGCCACTAAGAGGGCGCAGCGTGGAGGCCAGGCCAGTTAAGAGCAATGGAAATTATGCATATGAGGGGTCGAGAAGAGAGCGTTGTGGTCGTCGTGGTCGTCGAGTGGCCGGAATCAGGTTGAAGAAACAGGTTTCAACCAGTTCCATGGCGATACACTCTACGTGCGCATAAGAAGCCTCTCGCTCGCTGACTTGGCCATTTTATGCACTGGATGGATCGATGTATGTGGTATGCACAGCACAGCCTCTGCAAACCACATGATCGTGTCACACACATTAACACAACGGCTGAACGGCGATCGACGATCGCAGACCATTTATAGGGCGAGCCTGGTGCCCGTTTTTGCACCGACCAGCAGCCGATTACTCAATTCGCCATTTAAACGCTTCTTCTTGGCGTGTTCCAAACGAAAGGCCATGGGAAGAATCGAGAAACGATCACCGTAATGATCGTGCAAAAGATACCACCGACCGTATGGTTA
>NC_064877.1:1545000-1552500 GCF_943734665.1 Anopheles aquasalis | reverse complement strand
TAACAGAGCGAAAATCTTGCTGCTTTTGCTTCGCACAACACTCCTCTGCTTCGCTGCCTGTCCGACGCTGATTGATGCCAGGATGCTGGAAAATATTTTTCAATTTCTTACCATTTTCCGTTGTTGTGGATGCCCACAAACAATGTCCACGGGTTTAGATGCTCCGTAACATAAACGAATGATAGAAATTCACAGCAAAACTAGCTTTTTTCTTCCAAATTTTCGGATGCACGAGCGTAGAACATCCTACCTCTTACCCCGCGCTGGTGGGTATTTTTTGTGACACACATTTTTTTTAACATTTTTCCCTCAAAGCTGATCCTTTCAAGAGTATTATGTAAAAGTTTTGGATCAATCGAAGCAAAACTGACAAAGATACAGTTATTTGAAAGTCCGCGTTTCACACAAGGCTCTAACAATCAGCGCCACAACCACCTGCAAAAAAACCGAGTCGATTACGAGCCTCGAGCCGGCGCCGACCCAGATCGATTCCGTGAATTTCGGGGGGGAAAGTGCGGCGCAGCAGTGAGCGTTCTTCTGCTTTGGTACGCCATTCGCCGTCGATGTTTTGTTTTACGGCTTTGTTTTCGTTTTCGCAGTCTACCTGTCTACCTGGGCTCCCGTCTAGTATGAGGGGATTCCCCAAACAATTAAACGTCGATCTTGACCATTACTATAGCGAGACGCCATCGGCGCCTGGCGCCTCTCGATTCCGGGAATTGAGACTTGAGGGGGGCAAGTGCGGCGCAGCGCAGTGACTGTGCTTCTATTAAAGAGGAGTTAGCGACTTTTTTGTTTTGGCTTGGTATTTGGCGGACCGTGAAAATTGTGAGCCTTTTTGCTGCAGTACCCAAAACTCTCGTTGTTTCATAGAACCACAAGGTCACAATGAAGAAATTCCACAAACAGTGAAACATTGATCATTGAGATCTTTGAGTAAAACATCTGCAGAATGGGATTTCGATTTCGGGCTAAATCCCTGAGCTACCCAAGGCCATTTTCAAGGTCACAGCTGATTTCAACTCTTTTATGATTTCCTGTAAAATAAGCCTTTTTCATGAGCGTTTTTAGTGTTATCCATGGTAATTAACCTTCCCGAAAAGATTGGCGCTTTTTTCCCGACCGGAAAACTCGAAACTACGAAATTTCTGCGATCTTTTTGGAATTCCGATTTCAGGATTAGAAAATTCCGATTTCAAAGATCGGAATCCGAAATCGGAAACCGAAATCGGAAATTTTATCTTTTTTTCTTTTTTTTCCGATTTCAACGACCGTTTTGGGCTGAAATCGGAAATTTCAAACTTTGTTGTTTGTTGTTGTTTTGAAAGAAGACAAAACACCGTAGGAGAGAAAGAGAAAAAATTCTACTGCTTGAAAAAAAAATTGTCAACGGGCGAAAATAAAGCAAAAAAAATGCCCATCCTGTTCATACCATCTGGCTCAACAATAAAAAGGTACAATTCGATCAAGAAACGGTCTCTGCATGGTGTTTTTGGTGTTAACGAGAAAAGTGAAAATTTGAATATTCTTTATGCTTTCCGAATTATGCTGAAGAAAGTAATCTTTTTCGTTATTTCGATCAAAAAGAAATATCACACTGTGGTTATAAACACACGCAGCCATGTTGACCTACAATGTGCACCACAACAACAGCTAACAACGGAAAATAATTTAAAAAAGGACTTTCACTAAATTCTCGAGGAAACTTTGGAAAAGAAAGTAATTGAGGATCCAAATTCGAAAGCTGTTACATATTTAAATACGTTTATTTTACTAGCAAACGGCTTTGAAGCAACACGTGATAAGAATTAATTTAAACGGATAACAAACGGAACGTGCTCGTGAGGAGGATACTGGGATAAAAATGTTCTGCGTATAATACATAAAATCTTTGATTCCCAGACACATGATCTTCGGTGGGGGAGGTGCGGGAACTTATGAAATCTTTTTGCGAACCGCCGTGTAGCGCTCCATGTAAGCGTCGTATCCTTGCAGCTCGTTGAACTGCTTCGAGTTGAACAGATTGCCTTCCACGCACAGATTGCACACCTTCGATTCAATGAGGATCCGTGGATGGATTGCCGAAATTTGCAGACAGTTCTCCTCGAGTCGCAACGTCCGTAGTTTTACGCAGTCGGCGATCTCCTCCGCTAGCACCGTGATTTGGTTTTGGTTGAGGTTCAGCTCCGTCACCTGAAGTGACCGCACTTCCGGCGGAACCTCGGTGATTTTGTTCCTCGACAGGTCCAGCAGATCCAGGTGCTTCATTTCGCAGAGCATGATGGGGAAGCTGCTGATCTGGTTGTTGCTCAGGATCACCTGCTTCAGGTTTACGCAGCTCGCCAAGCTCCTCGGAACGGTCGTCAGCAGGTTGTTCATCATGTTGAGTGTCTCGAGTTTGACCAGCACCCCGATGCACTCGGGCATTACGGCAATTTTGTTGCCGCTGGCGTTGAGGTGCTTGAGGATCGTAAATCGCGCCACATCTTCCGGCAGGACGGTGAAGCGGTTTTCCGAGATGTCCAGCGTTTTCAGCACGTTCGGGAACGTTTTCAGCGCGGAGGGAAACTCGTCCAGTCGCAGGAGCGAAATCTTGAGCACGCCCGTTTTCTTTGCCGTCTCGAAATGCTGTTTCACCTGTTTGTTTCCCATGGCCGAGGTCCTTTAACTACAAATTTTCTAGAACAAAGAATTCAGATGAAAATGAGTTTTTCGTGAAAATTTGTTTTTGTTTTGATCACCCCAATGAACCAACACTCCACAACGACACCCAAAGACCAGGATCGCGTACCGTTGCAGTGCCCTGATCCTTTAAGGCGTGGTTCCTTGGGCAGTCGTCAAAAAAAAAAACAAGAAAATCAAAAAAATTAGAAGAAATTAGAAAATCCGTAAAATAGTGATACGATGTGAGAAGATTGCTGGCCACGAATATTAGAAAATGAAACTGTTATCGCTATCGTCCCTGTGCGGGATTGCCTTCCTGTGTTACGTCCTGCATTCCACGTACACGCTCTACGTGCTATTTCGGGCTCCGGAGTGTTCCGGATCCCCGTGTTACCGGTCTCAGCTGACGAAGGGGAAATTCCTCCAACTATCGCTGTTCACATCCCCGCATGCGAACCCGCCCAACGGCGGAAAGGTGGCCAAGCTCGGAACGCTAAATCCCTTCGATCCGTTCCTGGAATTGGACAGGTAATTATCCTTCGCATCCGTTTCACCGGCCACTGACAGTCTATGCTCTCGCTTTTAGGTCCTTCACTTTCCCGCTACCCAAGGAAACCCGGTCCAACGGGACGCTGTATCTGTTTGCGGTTCTAACGAAAGGGGCCAAATCACACGACTGGGATGAAGTGCGCAGCCAGAGCACTTCGGTTATTAAAAAGTTTGCCCTTACGCACTACATGGTGCCGAAGACGGCCACAATTAATCTTCTGAATGATAAGGTATGCAATTCCCGGTGGAACTCTTAGTAGCAGAACAGTCTTGACGCTTTTCGCTTCACAGGGGGGCAGCAAGAAGCCTAACAGATTCGCCAACCAGAAGCGCATTGCACACATCCGGCAGAATGTGTTCCTCAACATCATCACGGAGCAATTCTCCGTCTCGCCACGGGATGTACCGGCCGAACTAGCGCGAGACATCCGTATCACACCAGACAACTTGGTGATGCCGATCATCAGGAGTGATTTTGCAAAGGAAAAGCTTTCGGATCTCGTGGAAATCGATCCCACTGCCAAAGAAGCCACCATCACAATACACTACGCCCCGTGTTCGGCAGGAAAGATCAAAATGCTGGCCCAAATCGAACGTGCCATGTCTGATTTGATGGCGTTGGGCTTCAGTGAGAAAGACATCGATGAGGTAGGCCACTGCAGACGCTTTCGGCTGCGTAGGACCTCCATTAATCCGTCGTTTATTTTCAGGTAAAATCGATCTTTTCGGACACCAACGTTTACCTTCTGTGTGGAACGATCGTTATCAGCAGTGTGCACGTATGTTCGATCGTCATGGAGATTTAACCGCAGAATCGTATTCCTCATCGCTTCCTTCGATCTCTCTTGCAGTTGCTGATTGACTTTCTTTCATTTAAAAATGATATTCTTTTCTGGAAGCGGAAGCGCCATTACGCCGGCTTGTCGCTCCGCAGTACACTTTGGCGAACATTTAGCCACATTATTATCTTCCTGTACCTGTTGGATGAAGAAACTTCACTGCTCATTCTGATACCGACGGGCATCGGAACGCTGATCGAAATGTGGAAAGCAAAGAAGATCCTTAAGCTCGACATAAGCCTCCGGGGAGGCATTCGCGTTCAGTCAACCTCCGATGCTAACGACGAGCGGGCCAGTGCAATCAAAACAGAGGAACGGAACACGCTCGAGCTGGACCGAGAGGCAATGCAGTACCTCAGCTACGTACTATACCCACTTTGCATCGCAGGAGCCATCTATTCATTGTTGTACCTTCCCCATAAGAGGTAAGTATTTGATATCCCTTCGAACAGCGTCACCAACAACATTTATAAAACATTTCGAATCGAATTCTTTCCACAGTTGGTATTCGTGGACGATTAGCTCGATGGCTAATGGTGTCTATGCTTTTGGGTTCCTGTTTATGTTGCCTCAACTGTTCATTAACTATAAGCTGAAATCGGTTGCCGCCTTGCCCTGGCGTGTGTTCATGTACAAAGCCTTCAATACGTTCATCGATGATGTTTTCGCATTTATCATTACGATGCCAACGGCACATCGGTTCGCCTGTTTCCGGGATGATATCGTATTCCTTGTGTATCTCTACCAACGATGGTAAGTGATGGCTAGTACTGAGGAGAAGGAAGAGACAGTGCCAGTCACTAACGATATGATCTTCAATCTATTTCCAGGTTGTATCCTGTCGATAAGACCCGTATCGATGAGGACGAACGGGCGTTGCTCGATAAGCCTAACAATGAGGCTGCTGATCATGAGAAAGACGGCACAAAAAATAGCAAAAAGGACAAATGAAAGAATGCATAACACTCGTCGATTCGTTATATACATTTTCTACTCTAGGGTAATTTGATAGAGCGAGGAAAACATAATTTACCTGCGTACCACGAAAGCAACATTTTGGAAATAAGACTTTTACCGCGTAACCGAAAATTAATATTCCAGCACATTTAAAGGACGTTAGAACAGGGCGCGCAGTAACTATAATCAGCTCGATCTATGTTGATACGGCCAACGGATGTTTGCTTTATGATGGTTGGGTGGGAAGAATTGAAAATTTAAAGCTAAACGCACGCAACACCGGGTATAGCATTTACCGTAGTAGATACAATCGTGACAATATGGTTTGTTTGATCAAATATCGGGCATGAATATGTGGTATAATGAAAAGTACAACGAACTTCTTTTCAACCGTAAACTGCACTTCTAAGAGTGACAGTTCTAAGATATTCTTTTTGATACTCTATTGAGTTTGTACCGTCCATGAGTTAAACGAGTATTTGTTTTCATTCCAAACATTGTTAGGCACAGTTTAAATAAAGTTAAATAAACAAAAATATTACCCTCTACAATCTTCCTTCGTTATCGCTGCATCACTTATTGCATGAGCTTCTTTGTACATCGAAAAAGAGTAGCAACATATTGAACAGCGATTGTGCTTTATATTGTGCAGTAGATTGTGTTTTTTATATAATGGGATCCCTTCTGTCCAAATCTTTTACGCTACCTCTTTTGAACCACGATTCTATAAGATTTTTATGGAGCACTAGCGATATTTCGTTATAACGAGCGAGATTCTGTTGGAATTCTCGAAAATTATGACCAAGGAAGGTTGCCTTTTATTGCCTTAAATAAGACAATGGCAATCAACCAATTGAATGGAAACCATTAAAGCTAGTTTGGAGTTCCGCTATCATCCCTTTTCATTCTGGTTTGGGCAATGAAAGTCCTCCCATAATATCATTTTAATAGCACAGCGAAAGGGCAATAATATGGCGGCCAAGACGATACAATTCTAAAGAAAAACACTTCTGCAAGGAATTATTTATGTGGCTACTGTAAATTTTCATTAAAATCATCGCTGGATCCGTTCTCGATTCGACGATTTGGAAGTTATCCAACTTCAAAAACCCCGACAGACCAGAGGGTGACTCTACGGAAGACGCTGCAGCGTTTTTGCTCTCGTGGTTTGTGCTTTGAATTGCTCATCAAAGATGTATGAAATCAAGATGAATAACGTTGGGTCTTTGGGTTTCCATTTTGTATAGGGGCGAACAAAGTTTGCGCCGTTCTGGGAGTTTGGATTTAATATATGGCATCCATAGGTCCTTTCTTCCTGCAAAAGAAATTTCAAGTGCGCTCGAAACACGACCATTCCATAAATCATGCATTTCAGCTGTGGTCCTACTAGGGCTTCGTTGCTGGTAGCTTCCTTTGCGGTAATAGGAGCGTGTAAGTTCAATTTTGCTGCATATTCGCGAAGGAAGGGAACTGATGGTTAGTAAAATGGTTTTATGAGTACCAAGATGAGTTTTCTTTTGATAGCTATCTTATTTTAAAAGTTCTGCGATATAATCACGTGTTTCAAAGCATAAATTGCTGATGATTAAATTACATTCCCAATCTCAATTTGCTTTTGCTTTTTAAAATACTATTTCTAAGTACTTCCAAAGGCCACTATAAAGTGTTTAATTTATTCATTATTGTGTACTTAGCGATTCAATTCATACAAAACTCGTGACCTGCATTCCTAAAAAAACATACGTTAAAAATGAACATTCCGTTTGAGTAAGAAATTGCTGACCTGTGGAAGAAAAAAAAAAAGTTAATAAGTATTTCGAAACGATCTGGACTACTTGACAGGACATTTTCAAAAACTGTATAACTTTCGCTGCATTGATGTGTTTCATCCTTTAGCGTTCGTTGCAAATAATAGGTGGAAAAACAAAAAGAAAGTCTTCAAAAACCCACAATCAATTTACACTGTCCACTCGCTCGCTTATTAGTAATTATGCTCCGAAAACATCTTCAGCCGATCCACTGTGGCCGTGGGTTCTCTCAGACTTAGCTGAGAGGAAGGATTTGTTTACAAAACAAGGAGCAATTAAAAATTCATCAAAACGACTGTTGTCCTTCTGGCATCCTGGCTCAGCAGGCAATGGTGGTGTGGCGCGATACAAACACAATCGAAAACTATTCACTTAACAACCGACAACCGTGTGTGCCATTCATGCCCCAATCGATCGATCGGTCCGAGGGGGAGAGAGCGAGAGAGAGAGAGAGAGAGCGAGAGCAGCGTGAGTGAGAAAGGAAGAAGGTGGCAAGGATTGAAATGAGCAAAACACGCCAATACACCGGCCTCGACAACATTGGAACTGCACACACAGCACACCTGACGCTCACACAGCCAGCCACATGGCCACGACAAACCGTTACCCGTAGTGGAGGAGTGTCGGCGTTATCAAAGGCGCATCCTCGTAACGCTTGCACAACATTCGACTCGGCTGCCGGT